>NC_092148.1:92849293-92934293 GCF_045791955.1 Oncorhynchus clarkii lewisi
CTCAAACGCTTTCTGTTAAACAAAGTAACTGTTTCTAGATCAGCTGTAAACACATTCATTGTAACAAAACGTAACAATACGGAAGAGTAGGAAAAGGGACCAGTTCAAAGGAATCACGATTCCCTCTCATGTTCACGCTGCGCAGCAAGGCATTCACGGCGGATGACGTAGAAGCGCTAGTATCTTTGCTGCGACGGTCTGCTGCCACTAGCAAGGGTGCTATCGATCTAGCTAGCTTCGTAGTAAAGATGTCTGATATGGAAGATGACTTCATGTGCGATGATGAAGAGGATTATGATCTGGTAAACTCCTCAGAAGTAAATATATATATGGATATTGTCGCTGATTACCATATACAACGTGTTTAGCTAGCTAGCTAATCAGCGTAAACATTCCATGTTGCACTCCACTTAGTAGCTAGCTAGCTAGCAGCTGAACTAGCTGTTGATGGTTCTCCCATCATTGACAGCTAACTGTTAGCTAGTTAGCCAGCTATGTCTCTAATGATTTGTTCAGTTACTATTGCAAGTTTCAACTAATTCTTGTTAAACCTTTTGCACCGTTAAATGATCCAGCTGTTTGCTTCACAAATCACCAAAACAAACACATATCATGAGCTAGCTAGCTAGCTGAATATCAATAGTGGGTGTTGATCTTGTAAACTGCAGTGATGATGAATTGTGTGATTTCAGGAGTACTCAGAGGACAGCAACTCTGAGCCCAATGTTGATTTAGAGAATCAATACTACAATTCAAAGGCCCTGAAGGAGGATGACCCCAAAGCAGCTCTCATCAGCTTCCAGAAGGTTAGTTATCACACACACACATCACATACACACACATCACACACATCACACATACACATACACTCACATCACACATACACATACACACACATACACATACACACACATCACATACACACACATCACACATACACACACATCACACATACACACACATCACACATACACACACATCACACATACACACACATCACACATACACATACACACACATACACACACATCACACATACACACACATCACACATACACACACATCACACATACACATACACACACATACACACACATCACACATACACACACATCACACATAACACATCACACATACACACACATCACACATCACACATACACACACACACACATCACATACACACACATCACACATACACACACATCACACATACACACACATCACACATACACACACATCACACATACACATACACACACATCACACATACACACACATCACACATACACACACATCACACATACACATACACACACATCACACATACACACACATCACACATACACATCACACATACACACACATCACACATACACATACACACACATCACACATACACACACATCACACATACACACACATCACATACACACACATCACACATACACACACATCACACATACACACACATCACACATACACACACATCACACATACACACACATCACATACACATACACACACATCACACATACACACACATCACACATACACACACATCACACATACATACACACACATCACACATCACACATACACACACACACACACATCACATACACACACATCACACACACATCACACATACACACACATCACACATACACACACATCACACATACACACACATCACACATACACATACACACACATCACACATACACACACATCACACATACACATCACACATACACACACATCACACATACACACATACACATACACACACATCACACATACACACACATCACACATACACACACATCACATACACACACATCACACATACACACACATCACACATACACATACACACACATCACACATACACACACATCACACATACACACACATCACACATCACACATCACACATACACACACATCACACATACACATACACACACATACACACACATCACACATACACACACATCACACATACACACACATCACACATACACACACATCACACATACACACACATCACACATCACACACACATCACACATCACACATACACACACATCACACATACACACACATCACACATACACACACATCACATACACACACATCACACATACACACACATCACACATACACACATCACAGCAGGCTGGTGAGGGGAGGGCGGCTCATAATAATGGCTGGGATGGAGTCGTATCAAACCATGTATTTGTAATGATACCATTCTGGCCATTACTCTGAGCCTGTCCTCTCCAATTAAGGTGCCAGCAGCCACTTGTGGCGATCCTTTTATTAAATGCATCTTTCCCCAGGTCTTAGAGCTGGAGGGTGAGAAAGGAGAATGGGGTTTCAAGGCCTTGAAACAGATGATTAAGATTAACTTCAAACTGGTAAGCAGCAGACATGACAGTAAATATGCTGTAGCATATATATATATATATTCAATATTTAGAAAATATATTCTTCATTGTGCTAAATATTTGACCATATTTGTTCATGTTTTGTAAAGAACTGCTACCATCCCGTACTGCCTAAATTAGCACTTGACACAATGACATATATATTTTTTTGTCTTTTTCCCTCCAGACAAATTTCCCTGAAATGATGAACAGGTACAAGCAGCTGTTGACATACATCCGGAGTGCAGTTACCAGAAACTATTCTGAAAAATCCATCAATTCCATCCTTGATTATATCTCGACGTCAAAGCAGGTAATGTTGTGTGACATTTAAGAACAAACAATGGCGCACAGAATCAAGCATAAATCTGAGCTGTTTTGAATGATGGAAAAGTGGGTTGGTTCTCAATACCCTGATTTTAAAGCTAGTCCTGGACGTATATGCATGCACAATTGAGAATCTCCTGAATGTGGGGCTCCCGGGTGGCGCAGAAGTCTAAGGCACTGCATCGCAGTGCTAGCTGTGCCACAGAGAATCTGGGTTTGAGCCCAGCTGGCCGCGAACGGGAGGTCGATGGGGCGACGCACAATTGGCCCAGCGTCATCCGGGTTAGGGAGGGTTTGGCCGGCAGGGATATCCTTGTCTCATCGCGCAGTAGCGACTCCTGTGGCGGGCCGGGCGCAGTGCACACTGACCAGGTCGCTAGGTGCACAGTGATTCCTCCGCCACATTGGTGCGGGCTGGCTTCCGGGTTGGATGTGTATTGGATGTGTCAAGAAGCAGTGCGGCTCGGTTGGGTTGTGTTTCGGAGGACGCATGGCTCTCGACCTCCCGAGTCCGTATGGGAGTTGCAGCGATGAGACAAGACTGTAACTACCAATTGGAAGCCATGAAATTTGGGGTAAAAAAAAAGAAAAGAGAGAATCTCCTGACTGTACAGAGGGTTCTACTTGACTTCTTTGTTTATTTTCAGATGGACTTGCTGCAAGAGTTTTATGAAACAACGTTGGATGCATTAAAGGATGCCAAAAACGACCGCCTTTGGTTTAAAACCAACACTAAAGTAGGCTTGATTTTAAAACTAAAACTGTTCATACAATGTCATTGATTTCATCCACAATATCATATATTTTTTTTTAATGCAAATATTAAAACATATTATGTGGCATATAGTTTTTATGGAGACGCTGAGGTTGATACTGTAAAGTAATTTAGTTTAATTCCTCACTCCTCCTTGTCCTATGCTTTAGCTTGGGAAGTTGTACCTGGAGAGAGAAGAGTATGGTAAGCTTCAGAAGATCCTGAGGCAGCTGCACCAGTCCTGTCAGGTGAAGAAACACTCCTCATCAATGCAATCAGAGGTTTTCACAGAGGTCTTTACAGAGGTTTTACCACCAAATCTAATTCAGCATTATAACATCGTAATGAAAACATTCTTGTGTGTTCTTAGTGACAATAGATCATTGGAATCATATTGTACGATTGTAGCCTGGTCTGAGATCTGTTTGTACTGTTTGGACAACTCCTATGGCCGTTGTCATGACCACAGGAGGCAAGAGAAAACAAACAGACCTGACGCTGGGCTAGTATGATTGTGGAATCATTCTGGAAATCTAGAATGCCCTGTTCGTCCTCAAGTGTCTGTGTGAAATTATCTCTCAAGTATTTGTCCCATGTTCTGTCTTGGTGTATAGAGGGATGATTAGTAGTTGTTCCATGTTCTGTCTTGGTGTATAGAGGGATGATTATATTTGTCCCATGTTCTGTCTTGGTGTATAGATGGATGATTTGTATTTGTCCCATGTTCTGTCTTGGTGTATAGAGGGATGATTAGTATTTGTCCCATGTTCTGTCTTGGTGTATAGAGGGATGATTAGTAGTTGTCCCATGTTCTGTCTTGGTGTATAGACGGATGATTAGTATTTGTCCCATGTTCTGTCTTGGTGTATAGATGGATGATTTGTATTTGTCCCATGTTCTGTCTTGGTGTATAGAGGGATGATTAGTAGTTGTTCCATGTTCTGTCTTGGTGTATAGAGGGATGATTAGTAGTTGTCCCATGTTCTGTCTTGGTGTATAGACGGATGATTAGTATTTGTCCCATGTTCTGTCTTGGTGTATAGACGGATGATTAGTAGTTGTCCCATGTTCTGTCTTGGTGTATAGACGGATGATTAGTAGTTGTGCCATGTTCTGTCTTGGTGTATAGACGGATGATTAGTAGTTGTCCCATGTTCTGTCTTGGTGTATAGAGGGATGATTAGTAGTTGTCCCATGTTCTGTCTTGGTGTATAGACAGATGATTAGTAGTTGTCCCATGTTCTGTCTTGGTGTATAGAGGGATGATTAGTAGTTGTCCCATGTTCTGTCTTGGTGTATAGAGGGATGATTAGTATTTGTCCCATGTTCTGTCTTGGTGTATAGACGGATGATTAGTAGTTGTCCCATGTTCTGTCTTGGTGTATAGACGGATGATTAGTGTTTGTCCCATGTTCTGTCTTGGTGTATAGACGGATGATTAGTAGTTGTCCCATGTTCTGTCTTGGTGTATAGACGGATGATTAGTAGTTGTCCCATGTTCTGTCTTGGTGTATAGACGGATGATTAGTAGTTGTCCCATGTTCTGTCTTGGTGTATAGAGGGATGATTAGTATTTGTCCCATGTTCTGTCTTGGTGTATAGATGGATGATTAGTATTTGTCCCATGTTCTGTCTTGGTGTATAGAGGGATGATTAGTATTTGTCCCATGTTCTGTCTTGGTGTATAGATGGATGATTAGTATTTGTCCCATGTTCTGTCTTGGTGTATAGAGGGAGGATTAGTATTTGTCCCATGTTCTGTCTTGGTGTATAGATGGATGATTAGTATTTATCCCATGTTCTTTCTTGGTGTATAGACGGATGATTAGTATTTGTCCCATGTTCTGTCTTGGTGTATAGACGGATGATTAGTATTTATCCCATGTTCTTTCTTGGTGTATAGACGGATGATTAGTATTTGTCCCATGTTCTGTCTTGGTGTATAGATGGATGATTAGTATTTATCCCATGTTCTTTCTTGGTGTATAGACGGATGATTAGTATTTGTCCCATGTTCTGCCTTGGTGTATAGACGGATGATTAGTAGTTGACCCATGTTCTGTCTTGGTGTATAGACGGATGATTAGTATTTGTCCCATGTTCTGTCTTGGTGTATAGATGGATGATTTGTATTTGTCCCATGTTCTGTCTTGGTGTATAGAGGGATGATTAGTAGTTGTTCCATGTTCTGTCTTGGTGTATAGAGGGATGATTAGTAGTTGTCCCATGTTCTGTCTTGGTGTATAGACGGATGATTAGTATTTGTCCCATGTTCTGTCTTGGTGTATAGACGGATGATTAGTAGTTGTCCCATGTTCTGTCTTGGTGTATAGACGGATGATTAGTAGTTGTGCCATGTTCTGTCTTGGTGTATAGACGGATGATTAGTAGTTGTCCCATGTTCTGTCTTGGTGTATAGAGGGATGATTAGTAGTTGTCCCATGTTCTGTCTTGGTGTATAGACAGATGATTAGTAGTTGTCCCATGTTCTGTCTTGGTGTATAGAGGGATGATTAGTATTTGTCCCATGTTCTGTCTTGGTGTATAGACGGATGATTAGTAGTTGTCCCATGTTCTGTCTTGGTGTATAGACGGATGACGGTGAGGATGACCTGAAGAAAGGCACCCAGCTCTTGGAGATCTATGCTCTGGAGATCCAGATGTATACGGCCCAGAAGAACAACAAGAAGCTGAAGGCGCTGTATGAACAGTCTCTACACATCAAGTCTGCCATCCCTCACCCTCTCATCATGGGAGTCATCAGAGGTAGACACATCTCTACCTACACCTTAACTATATATCCACGTCTCTACCTACACCTTAACTATATAACCACATCTCTACCTACACCTTAACTATATAACTATATAACCACATCTCTACCTACACCTTAACTATATAACCACATCTCTACCTACACCTTAACTATATAACCACATCTCCCCCTACACCTTAACTATATAACCACATCTCTACCTACACCTTAACTATATAACCACATCTCCCCCTACACCTTAACTATATAACCACATCTCTACCTACACCTTAACTATATAACCACATCTCTACCTACACTTTAACTATATAACCACATCTCTACCAACACCTTAACTATATAACTATATAACCACATCTCTACCTACACCTTAACTATATAACCACGTCTCTACCTACACCTTAACTATATAACCACGTCTCTACCTACACCTTAACTATATAACCACGTCTCTACCTACACCTTAACTATATAACTATATAACCACGTCTCTACCTACACCCTAACTATATAACCACATCTCTACCTACACCTTAACTATATAACCACATCTCTACCTACACCTTAACTATATAACTATATAACCACGTCTCTACCTACACCTTAACTACATAACCACGTCTCTACCTACACCTTAACTATATAACCACGTCTCTACCTACACCTTAACTATATAACCACATCTCTACCTACACCTTAACTATATAACCACGTCTCTACCTACACCTTAACTATATAACTATATAACCACATCTCTACCTACACCTTAACTATATAACCACATCTCTACCTACACCTACACCTTAACTATATAACCACATCTCTACCTACACCTTAACTATATAACTATATAACCACATCTCTACCTACACCTTAACTATATAACTATATAACCAAATCTCTACCTACACCTTAACTATATAACCACGTCTCTACCTACACCTTAACTATATAACCACGTCTCTACCTACACCTTAACTATATAACCACATCTCTACCTACACCTTAACTATATAACCACATCTCTACCTACACCTTAACTATATAACCACATCTCTACCAACACCTTAACTATATAACTATATAACAACATCTCTACCTACACCTTAACTATATAACTATATAACCACGTCTCTACCTACACCTTAACTATATAACTATATAACCACATCTCTACCTACACCTTAACTATATAACCACATCTCTACCTACACCTTAACTATATAACCGCATCTTTACCTACACCTTAACTATATAACCACATCTCTACCTACACCTTAACTATATAACCACATCTCTACCTACACCTTAACTATATAACCACATCTCTACCTACACCTTAACTATATAACCACATCTCTACCTACACCTTAACTATATAACCACATCTCTACCTACACCTTAACTATATAACTATATAACAACATCTCTACCTACACCTTAACTATATAACTATATAACCACGTCTCTACCTACACCTTAACTATATAACTATATAACCACATCTCTACCTACACCTTAACTATATAACTATATAACCACATCTCTACCTACACCTTAACTATATAACCACATCTCTACCTACACCTTAACTATATAACTATATAACCACGTCTCTACCTACACCTTAACTATATAACTATATAACCACATCTCTACCTACACCTTAACTATATAACCACATCTCTACCTACACCTTAACTATATAACCGCATCTTTACCTACACCTTAACTATATAACCACATCTCTACCTACACCTTAACTATATAACCACATCTCTACCTACACCATAACTATATAACCACATCTCCCCCTACACCTTAACTATATAACCATATAACCTAGACACATTCAAGGGCTCTTCCTCAAGGGTTTTCACTATTTTTCTGGCATCCTCTCTTCTCGTCTCTTTGTCAAAACCTTAACTACAGTGCCTTGCGAAAGTATTCGGGCCCCCTTGAACTTTGCGACCTTTTGCCACATTTCAGGCTTCAAACATAAAGATATAAAACTGTATTTTTTTGTGAAGAATCAACAGCAAGTGGGACACAATCATGAAGTGTAACGAAATTTATTGGATATTTCAAACTTTTTTAACAAATCAAAAACTGAAAAATTGGGCTTGCAAAATTATTCAGCCCCCTTAAGTTAATACTTTGTAGCGCCACCTTTTGCTGCGATTACAGCTGTAAGTCGCTTGGGGTATGTCTCTATCAGTTTTGCACATCGAGAGACTGACATTTTTTCCCATTCCTCCTTGCAAAACAGCTCGAGCTCAGTGAGGTTGGATGGAGAGCATTTGTGAACAGCAGTTTTCAGTTCTTTCCACAGATTCTCGATTGGATTCAGGTCTGGACTTTGACTTGGCCATTCTAACACCTGGATATGTTTATTTTTGAACCATTCCATTGTAGATTTTGCTTTATGTTTTGGATCATTGTCTTGTTGGAAGACAAATCTCCGTCCCAGTCTCAGGTCTTTTGCAGACTCCATCAGGTTTTCTTCCAGAATGGTCCTGTATTTGGCTCCATCCATCTTCCCATCAATTTTAACCATCTTCCCTGTCCCTGCTGAAGAAAAGCAGGCCCAAACCATGATGCTGCCACCACCATGTTTGACAGTGGGGATGGTGTGTTCAGCTGTGTTGCTTTTAACATAACATTTTGCATTGTTGCCAAAAAGTTCAATTTTGGTTTCATCTGACCAGAGCACCTTCTTCTACATGTTTGGTGTGTCTCCCAGGTGGCTTGTGGCAAACTTTAAACAACACTTTTTATGGATATCTTTAAGAAATGGCTTTCTTCTTGCCACTCTTCCATAAAGGCCAGATTTGTGCAATATACGACTGATTGTTGTCCTATGGACAGAGTCTCCCACCTCAGCTGTAGATCTCTGCAGTTCATCCAGAGTGATCATGGGCCTCTTGGCTGCATCTCTGATCAGTCTTCTCCTTGTATGAGCTGAAAGTTTAGAGGGACGGCCAGGTCTTGGTAGATTTACAGTGGTCTGATACTCCTTCCATTTCAATATTATTGCTTGCACAGTGCTCCTTGGGATGTTTAAAGCTTGGGAAATCTTTTTGTATCCAAATCCGGCTTTAAACTTCTTCACAACAGTATCTCGGACCTGCCTGGTGTGTTCCTTGTTCTTCATGATGCTCTCTGCGCTTTTAACGGACCTCTGAGACTATCACAGTGCAGGTGCATTTATACGGAGACTTGATTACACACAGGTGGATTGTATTTATCATCATTAGTCATTTAGGTCAAAATTGGATCATTCAGAGATCCTCACTGAACTTCTGGAGAGAGTTTGCTGCACTGAAAGTAAAGGGGCTGAATAATTTTGCACGCCCAATTTTTCAGTTTTTGATTTGTTAAAAAAGTTTGAAATATCCAATAAATGTCGTTCCACTTCATGATTGTGTCCCACTTGTTGTTGATTCTTCACAAAAAAATACAGTTTTATATTTTTATGTTTGAAACCTGAAATGTGGCAAAAGGTCGCAAAGTTCAAGGGGGCCGAATACTTTCGCAAGACACTGTAACCACGTCTCTACCTACACCTTAACTATATAACCACATCTCTACCTACACCTTAACTATATAACCACATCTCTACCTACACCTTAACTATATAACCACATCTCTACCTACACCTTAACTATATAACCACGTCTCTACCTACACCTTAACTATATAACCACATCTCTACCTACACCTTAACTATATAACCACATCTCTACCTACACCTTAACTATATAACCACATCTCTACCTACACCTTAACTATATAACCACATCTCTACCTACACCTTAACTATATAACCACATCTCTACCTACACCTTAACTATATAACCACATCTCTACCTACACCTTAACTATATAACCACATCTCTACCTACACCTTAACTATATAACCACATCTCTACCTACACCTTAACTATATAACTATATAACAACATCTCTACCTACACCTTAACTATATAACTATATAACCACGTCTCTACCTACACCTTAACTATATAACTATATAACCACATCTCTACCTACACCTTAACTATATAACTATATAACCACATCTCTACCTACACCTTAACTATATAACCACATCTCTACCTACACCTTAACTATATAACTATATAACCACGTCTCTACCTACACCTTAACTATATAACTATATAACCACATCTCTACCTACACCTTAACTATATAACCACATCTCTACCTACACCTTAACTATATAACCGCATCTTTACCTACACCTTAACTATATAACCACATCTCTACCTACACCTTAACTATATAACCACATCTCTACCTACACCATAACTATATAACCACATCTCCCCCTACACCTTAACTATATAACCATATAACCTAGACACATTCAAGGGCTCTTCCTCAAGGGTTTTCACTATTTTTCTGGCATCCTCTCTTCTCGTCTCTTTGTCAAAACCTTAACTACAGTGCCTTGCGAAAGTATTCGGGCCCCCTTGAACTTTGCGACCTTTTGCCACATTTCAGGCTTCAAACATAAAGATATAAAACTGTATTTTTTTGTGAAGAATCAACAGCAAGTGGGACACAATCATGAAGTGTAACGAAATTTATTGGATATTTCAAACTTTTTTAACAAATCAAAAACTGAAAAATTGGGCTTGCAAAATTATTCAGCCCCCTTAAGTTAATACTTTGTAGCGCCACCTTTTGCTGCGATTACAGCTGTAAGTCGCTTGGGGTATGTCTCTATCAGTTTTGCACATCGAGAGACTGACATTTTTTCCCATTCCTCCTTGCAAAACAGCTCGAGCTCAGTGAGGTTGGATGGAGAGCATTTGTGAACAGCAGTTTTCAGTTCTTTCCACAGATTCTCGATTGGATTCAGGTCTGGACTTTGACTTGGCCATTCTAACACCTGGATATGTTTATTTTTGAACCATTCCATTGTAGATTTTGCTTTATGTTTTGGATCATTGTCTTGTTGGAAGACAAATCTCCGTCCCAGTCTCAGGTCTTTTGCAGACTCCATCAGGTTTTCTTCCAGAATGGTCCTGTATTTGGCTCCATCCATCTTCCCATCAATTTTAACCATCTTCCCTGTCCCTGCTGAAGAAAAGCAGGCCCAAACCATGATGCTGCCACCACCATGTTTGACAGTGGGGATGGTGTGTTCAGCTGTGTTGCTTTTAACATAACATTTTGCATTGTTGCCAAAAAGTTCAATTTTGGTTTCATCTGACCAGAGCACCTTCTTCTACATGTTTGGTGTGTCTCCCAGGTGGCTTGTGGCAAACTTTAAACAACACTTTTTATGGATATCTTTAAGAAATGGCTTTCTTCTTGCCACTCTTCCATAAAGGCCAGATTTGTGCAATATACGACTGATTGTTGTCCTATGGACAGAGTCTCCCACCTCAGCTGTAGATCTCTGCAGTTCATCCAGAGTGATCATGGGCCTCTTGGCTGCATCTCTGATCAGTCTTCTCCTTGTATGAGCTGAAAGTTTAGAGGGACGGCCAGGTCTTGGTAGATTTACAGTGGTCTGATACTCCTTCCATTTCAATATTATTGCTTGCACAGTGCTCCTTGGGATGTTTAAAGCTTGGGAAATCTTTTTGTATCCAAATCCGGCTTTAAACTTCTTCACAACAGTATCTCGGACCTGCCTGGTGTGTTCCTTGTTCTTCATGATGCTCTCTGCGCTTTTAACGGACCTCTGAGACTATCACAGTGCAGGTGCATTTATACGGAGACTTGATTACACACAGGTGGATTGTATTTATCATCATTAGTCATTTAGGTCAAAATTGGATCATTCAGAGATCCTCACTGAACTTCTGGAGAGAGTTTGCTGCACTGAAAGTAAAGGGGCTGAATAATTTTGCACGCCCAATTTTTCAGTTTTTGATTTGTTAAAAAAGTTTGAAATATCCAATAAATGTCGTTCCACTTCATGATTGTGTCCCACTTGTTGTTGATTCTTCACAAAAAAATACAGTTTTATATTTTTATGTTTGAAACCTGAAATGTGGCAAAAGGTCGCAAAGTTCAAGGGGGCCGAATACTTTCGCAAGACACTGTAACCACGTCTCTACCTACACCTTAACTATATAACTATATAACCACATCTCTACCTACACCTTAACTATATAACCACATCTCTACCTACACCTTAACTATATAACCACATCTCTACCTACACCTTAACTATATAACCACGTCTCTACCTACACCTTAACTATATAACCACATCTCTACCTACACCTTAACTATATAACCACATCTCTACCTACACCTTAACTATATAACCACATCTCTACCTACACCTTAACTATATAACCACATCTCTACCTACACCTTAACTATATAACCACATCTCTACCTACACCTTAACTATATAACCACATCTCTACCTACACCTTAACTATATAACTATATAACCACATCTCTACCTACACCTTAACTATATAACTATATAACCACATCTCTACCTACACCTTAACTATATAACCACATCTCTACCTACACCTTAACTATATAACCACATCTCTACCTACACCTTAACTATATAACCACATCTCTACCTACACCTTAACTATATAACCACATCTCTACCTACACCTTAACTATATAACCACGTCTCTACCTACACCTTAACTATATAACCACATCTCTACCTACACCTTAACTATATAACCACATCTCTACCTACACCTTAACTATATAACCACATCTCTACCTACACCTTAACTATATAACCACATCTCTACCTACACCTTAACTATATAACCACATCTCTACCTACACCTTAACTATATAACCACATCTCTACCTACACCTTAACTATATAACCACGTCTCTACCTACACCTTAACTATATAACCACATCTCTACCTACACCTTAACTATATAACCACATCTCTACCTACACCTTAACTATATAACCACATCTCTACCTACACCTTAACTATATAACCACATCTCTACCTACACCTTAACTATATAACCACATCTCTACCTACACCTTAACTATATAACCACATCTCTACCTACACCTTAACTATATAACCACATCTCTACCTACACCTTAACTATATAACCACATCTCCCCCTACACCTTAACTATATAACCATATAACCTAGACACATTCAAGGGCTCTTCCTCAAGGGTTTTCACTATTTTTCTGGCATCCTCTCTCCTCGTCTCTTTGTCAAAACGTATTGGAGAAGAAGATCCTAGGTCCCTCCTCTGTGACCTAGTCCTCCAATGGATTTTAAGTAGGAGACGAGTACAGAGGATCCTTTATCAGGACCATGTTGTCCAGTCTCTTGTTTTTGTTTTCTCCAGAGTGTGGAGGTAAAATGCATTTGAGAGAAGGGGAGTTTGAGAAGGCTCACACAGACTTCTTCGAGGCGTTTAAGAACTACGATGAATCAGGAAGTCCTCGACGAACCACCTGTCTGAAGTACCTGGTGTTGGCCAACATGCTGATGAAGTCTGGAATCAACCCCTTTGACTCACAGGAGGTATGAAAGGTCTCATTAGTGATAAGAGATTCATCTCTTAGGGATGGTTCCCCAGACTCCGATTGAATTATTATTATTTATTTATAAATAAAAAATATTTTTTTAAAACGAGTCCTGGAATAACTTTTTCAATGAAGGTGGGAAATGTGGTTTTATGGATTAATCTCTATAGTACAGACTTTTTAGAGTTTGCTTTTGTAAAGATGTCCTAAACATATTGTATAAAGGAGCCTATCGCGGGTTCCTATTTTAGTGAACAGTTTAGTGGTACAGTTTGCATCGTGTTGGAGTATCTTTACTCACGCTGGCATTTGATTCCTCTTAGGCTAAACCCTATAAAAATGATCCAGACATCCTTGCAATGACTAACCTGGTCAGGTAATACTGCATCTCATTCACTATTACAATAAAACTTTTCTTGGAAGTGGTTTTTTTTGGTTGTTGCTTTGGCTGTTTGTCTACACATGGTCTGCTACACAAACGGTTTGATTATTGAATGCAAACTGATGTTTAAACTCCCCCCTCCAGTTCCTACCAGAACAATGACATCACAGAGTTTGAGAAGATCCTGAAGACCAATCACAGTAACATAATGGATGATCCGTTCATAAGAGAACACATAGAAGGTATGGTCTAGACGTCCCTTTCAGACTGATTCGTTAATGTTTACTTCATTAGTAAGTTAGTAAGCATGCTTTTTTTTTTTAACAAGTTATAAATCAGTATACCTGGAGGCAGGGCAAGTGTTTATATGAAAGTTTCTTCTATTTAATAATTGATTTTTCTTGATTTTTTTTTTTTTGTCTTTCAGAGTTATTACGAAACATAAGAACGCAAGTGCTTATCAAATTAATCAAGCCTTACACGAGAATACACATACCATTTATTTCCAAGGTAAGATCTCTTGCATTTAATTTTATTTTGAATTTAAAAAATATATATTTTCTCTACATTTTTAAGTTTTTATATATTTTTACTTTTTTTTTTGTCTCCTTCAGGAATTAAACATCTATGTCTGCGACGTGGAAAGCCTGCTAGTTCAGTGCATTCTAGACGGGTAAATTGCATGTTGATGATATCATGATTATTGTAGAACTTTTAAATGCACCATAAGTTATTAAAAAAAAAAAAATGAATTTACCATAATTTGACCTTCTATTTCTTCCGATACCTGTCAGCACGATCAACGGCCGCATCGACCAAGTCAACCAACTGTTGGAGCTGGATCACCAGAAGAGGAACGGAGCCCGATACATGGCTTTAGATAAATGGACGAATCAGCTGAATACTCTCAACCAGGCCATCGTCAGCAAACTGGCCTAATCAGTAGTGTAACTGAAAAAGTTACTAATTCGATGTTGAGGGGGGGGGGTGTATATCAACATGAGTAGTGAGTTAACCCAATTCGCCTCATTTACCATAGCAGTAAGCTTCCTTTTCAAGATGACAGTAATAGATTGATGATCTCCACAGCTTCCAATATCTAACTTACAGTCACTTCCTGTTATGTGACAGATTATTTAACGGTAGAAGTCAGAGGTGCCAGTTGCCCAGCTTGTGTTTCTTGGCCTAGGGCCACTCTACTGGTCACAGATTAATAGTCCTGAACTAAGGAGCAAGCTCAATGACAGTTTTTTTTTTTTTTTTTTTTTTTTTTGTGAGGTCAAACTCATCTTAATCTGTGGGAAACCGGTCCCTAGTGTCCCAAAACCAACAGAGAGAAGACTGTAAAAATCAATTTCCTATCGTGAAACATGTCCGCTCTACCACAGTATTGCCCCCTTCTAATGAAATATGAATACGCAAATGTATTGAAGCATTAATGATGGTGAGCAGTGAGAAGGTTTCATGTCAAAATCAAATTTTTTCTGCAAGATGTCCAGTGATCGCTGTACAGTCTTTCATAAAAGGGAGCTCCAGATTTCATGTGGTACATTGTTGTGACACTGTTCAAAACACATTTTATCTTTTGTTTTGTTACTGAAATAAAAAAAGGTAATTTTTGCTTCACTCTAACTTTTAGTTATTTTTATTTATTTATTTATTTATTTTACAAATCATGTGGAGCCAGCCGGTGACTGATCTGTCAGCAACAACCAGGGCTGTAATGGTGACGTGGGCATATCCTAATTTTGCCAAAAATGTCCCAAGCCCGTCGAAGGGAAAGTATTCAGACCCCTTCACTTTCTTCACAGTTTGTTACGTTACAGCCTTATTCTAAAATTGTTTTTTTTTTTTTTAAATGAACTCCTCAATCTACACACAATACCCCATAATAACAGATTTGTATAATTATTTTTTAGAATTTAAAAAAAATATATATTAATTGCAATATCACATTTACATATGTATTCAGACCCATTACTCAGTACTTTGTTGAAGCAACTTTGTCAGTGATTACAGCCTCGAGTCTTCTTTGGTATGACGCTACAAGCTTGGGACACCTGTAGTCCAGGTGCGACACAACTAGGGCCTGTAGGACCTGCCTTGTTGATAGTGTTGTTAAGAAGGTAGAAACTAGGGCCTGTAGGACCTGCCTTGTTGATAGTGTTGTTAAGAAGGTAGAAACTAGGGCCTGTAGGACCTGCCTTGTTGATAGTGTTGTTAAGAAGGTAGAAACTAGGGCCTGTAGGACCTGCCTTGTTGATAGTGTTGTTAAGAAGGTAGAAACTAGGGCCTGTAGGACCTGCCTTGTTGACAGTGTTGTTAAGAAGGTAGAAACTAGGACCTGTAGGACCTGTCTTGTTGATAGTGTTGTTAAGAAGGTAGAAACTAGGGCCTGTAGGACCTGCCTTGTTGATAGTGTTGTTAAGAAGGTAGAAACTAGGGCCTGTAGGACCTGCCTTGTTGACAGTGTTGTTAAGAAGGTAGAAACTAGGGCCTGTAGGACCTGCCTTGTTGACAGTGTTGTTAAGAAGGTAGAGCATCACTTTATTATAGACAGACTTCTCCCCATCTAAATACTGTCAAATCGATATATTTTGACCATGACAATTTACAGTCCAGGGTTACACCAAGCAGGTTTAGTCACCTCAACTTGCTCAATTTCCACATTATTCATAATGAGATTTAGTTGAGGTTTAAGGTTTAGTGTGAATGATTTGTCCCAAATACAATGTTTTTAGTTTTTATAAATATTTAGGGCTAACTTATTCCTTGCCACCCACGCTGAAACTAACTGCAGCTCTTTGTTAAGTGTTGCAGTCATTTCAGTCTCTATAGTAGCTGGCGTGTATAGCATTGTATCTGGTCAAACACAACGTTTTCCAGAAGTTTGCTACGGGTTGGTAACAGGCTGATTGGTCGGGCCATTTGAGCCAGTTAAGGGGGCTTTTAACTATTCTTCAGTAGCGGAATGACTTTAGCTTCCCTCCAGGCCTGAGGAACCATTTCCTGTAGGCTTAAATTGAAGATGTGGCAATATCATCCGCTATTATCCTCAGTCATTTACCATCCAGGTGGTCAAACCCTCGGTGGCTTGTCATTCTTTGATAGACAATTTTTGTTCACCTCTTCCACACTCACTTTACGGAATTCAAAATTTCAATGTTTGTCTTTCATAATTTGGTCAGATATACTTGGATGTGTAGTGTCAGTGTTTGTTGTTTGCATGTTATGCCTAAATTTGCTAATCTTGCCAATAAAAAAATCATTACAGAAGTTGGCAATATCAATGGGCTTTGTGATGAATGAGCCATCTGATTCAATGAACGATGGAGCCCGAGTTTGCCTTTCTTCCCAAAATAGAATTTAAGGTGCTCCAAAAATGTTCATTATCATTCTTTATATAATTGATTTTTATTTTTATTTAGTTTTGTCACTTGATTTCTCAATTTGCAGTACATTTGCCACCTGTTGGGCTGCCAGATTTATATGCCATACCTTTTGCCTCAGACTTCTTGTATGACCTCTTATACACTATATTAGGCCCAGCCTGACCTCTTATACACTATATTAGGCCCAGCCTGACCACTTATACACTATATTAGGCCCAGCCTGACCACTTATACACTATATTAGGCCCAGCCTTACCTCTTATACACTATATTAGGCCCAGCCTGACCTCTTATACACTATATTAGGCCCAGCCTGACCTCTTATACACTATATTAGGCCCAGCCTGACCTCTTATACACTATATTTGGCCCTGCCTGACCTCTTATACACTATATTAGGCCCAGCCTGACCTCTTATACACTATATTAGGCCCAGCCTAACCTATTATACACTATATTAGGCCCAGCCTGACCTCTTATACACTATATTAGGCCCAGCCTGACCTCTTATACACTATATTAGGCCCATCCTGACCTCTTATACACTATATTTGGCCCTGCCTGACCTCTTATACACTATATTAGGCCCAGCCTGACCTCTTATACACTATATTAGGCCCAGCCTAACCTATTATACACTATATTAGGCCCAGCCTGACCTCTTATACACTATATTAGGCCCAGCCTGACCTCTTATACACTATATTAGGCCCAGCCTGACCTCTTATACACTATATTAGGCCCAGCCTGACCTCTTATACACTATATTAGGCCCAGCCTGACCTCTTATACACTATATTAGGCCCAGCCTGACCTCTTATACACTATATTAGGCCCAGCCTGACCTCTTATACACTATATTAGGCCCAGCCTGACCTCTTATACACTATATTAGGCCCAGCCTGACCTCTTATACACTATATTAGGCCCAGCCTGACCTCTTATACACTATATTAGGCCCAGCCTGACCTCTTATACACTATATTTGGCCCTGCCTGACCTCTTATACACTATATTAGGCCCAGCCTGACCTCTTATACACTATATTAGGCCCAGCCTAACCTATTATACACTATATTAGGCCCAGCCTGACCTCTTATACACTATATTAGGCCCAGCCTGACCTCTTATACACTATATTAGGCCCAGCCTGACCTCTTATACACTATATTAGGCCCAGCCTGACCTCTTATACACTATATTAGGCCCAGCCTGACCTCTTATACACTATATTAGGCCCAGCCTGACCTCTTATACACTATATTAGGCCCAGCCTGACCACTTATACACTATATTAGGCCCAGCCTGACCTCTTATACACTATATTAGGCCCAGCCTGACCTCTTATACACTATATTAGGCCCAGCCTGACCTCTTATACACTATATTAGGCCCAGCCTGACCTCTTATACACTATATTAGGCCCAGCCTGACCTCTTATACACTATATTAGGCCCAGCCTAACCTATTATACACTATATTAGGCCCAGCCTGACCTCTTATACACTATATTAGGCCCAGCCTGACCTCTTATACACTATATTAGGCCCAGCCTGACCTCTTATACACTATATTAGGCCCAGCCTGACCTCTTATACACTATATTAGGCCCAGCCTGACCTCTTATACACTATATTAGGCCCAGCCTGACCTCATATACACTATATTAGGCCCAGCCTGACCTCTTATACACTATATTAAATCAAATCAAATCAAATCAAATTTTATTTGTCACATACACATGGTTAGCAGATGTTAATGCGAGTGTAGCGAAATGCTTGTGCTTCTAGTTCCGACAATGCAGTAATAACCAACAAGTAATCTAACTAACAATTCCAAAACTACTGTCTTGTACACAGTGTGAGGGGATAAAGAATATGTACATAAGGATATATGAATGAGTGATGGTACAGAGCAGCATAGGCAGATACAGTAGATGGTATCGAGTACAGTATATACATATGAGATGAGTATGTAAACAAAGTGGCATAGTTAAAGTGGCTAGTGATACATGTATTACATAAGGATACAGTCGATGATATAGAGTACAGTATATACGTATGCATATGAGATGAATAATGTAGGGTAAGTAACATTATATAAGGTAGCATTGTTTAAAGTGGCTAGTGATATATTTACATCATTTCCCATCAATTCCCATTATTAAAGTGGCTGGAGTTGAGTCAGTGTCAGTGTGTTGGCAGCAGCCACTCAATGTTAGTGGTGGCTGTTTAACAGTCTGATAGCCTTGAGATAGAAGCTGTTTTTCAGTCTCTCGGTCCCAGCTTTGATGCACCTGTACTGACCTCGCCTTCTGGATGATAGCGGGGTGAACAGGCAGTGGCTCGGGTGGTTGATGTCCTTGATGATCTTTATGGCCTTCCTGTGACATCGGGTGGTGTAGGTGTCCTGGAGGGCAGGTAGTTTGCCCCCGGTGATGCGTTGTGCAGACCTCACTACCCTCTGGAGAGCCTTACGGTTGAGGGCGGAGCAGTTGCCGTACCAGGCGGTGATACAGCCCGCCAGGATGCTCTCGATTGTGCATCTGTAGAAGTTTGTGAGTGCTTTTGGTGACAAGCCGAATTTCTTCAGCCTCCTGAGGTTGAAGAGGCGCTGCTGCGCCTTCTTCACAATGCTGTCTGTGTGAGTGGACCAATTCAGTTTGTCTGTGATGTGTATGCCGAGGAACTTAAAACTTGCTACCCTCTCCACTACTGTTCCATCGATGTGGATAGGGGGGTGTTCCCTCTGCTGTTTCCTGAAGTCCACAATCATCTCCTTAGTTTTGTTGACGTTGAGTGTGAGGTTATTTTCCTGACACCACACTCCGAGGGCCCTCACCTCCTCCCTGTAGGCCGTCTCGTCGTTGTTGGTAATCAAGCCTACCACTGTTGTGTCGTCCGCAAACTTGATGATTGAGTTGGAGGCGTGCGTGGCCACGCAGTCGTGGGTGAACAGGGAGTACAGGAGAGGGCTCAGAACGCACCCTTGTGGGGCCCCAGTGTTGAGGATCAGCGGGGAGGAGATGTTGTTGCCTACCCTCACCACCTGGGGGCGGCCCGTCAGGAAGTCCAGTACCCAGTTGCACAGGGCGGGGTCGAGACCCAGGGTCTCGAGCTTGATGACGAGCTTGGAGGGTACTATGGTGTTGAATGCCGAGCTGTAGTCAATGAACAGCATTCTCACATAGGTATTCCTCTTGTCCAGATGGGTTAGGGCAGTGTGCAGTGTGGTTGAGATTGCATCGTCTGTGGACCTATTTGGGCGGTAAGCAAATTGGAGTGGGTCTAGGGTGTCAGGTAGGGTGGAGGTGATATGGTCCTTGACTAGTCTCTCAAAGCACTTCATGATGACGGAAGTGAGTGCTACGGGGCGGTAGTCGTTTAGCTCAGTTACCTTAGCTTTCTTGGGAACAGGAACAATGGTGGCCCTCCTGAAGCATGTGGGAACAGCAGACTGGTATAGGGATTGATTGAATATGTCCGTAAACACACCGGCCAGCTGGTCTGCGCATGCTCTGAGGGCGCGGCTGGGGATGCCGTCTGGGCCTGCAGCCTTGCGAGGGTTAACACGTTTAAATGTCTTACTCACCTCGGCTGCAGTGAAGGAGAGACCGCAAGTTTTCGTTGCAGGCCGTGTCAGTGGCACTGTATTGTCCTCAAAGCGGGCAAAAAAGTTATTTAGTCTGCCTGGGAGCAGGACATCCTGGTCCGTGACTGGGATGGATTTCTTCCTGTAGTCCGTGATTGACTGTAGACCCTGCCACATGCCTCTTGTGTCTGAGCCGTTGAATTGAGATTCTACTTTGTCTCTGTACTGACGCTTAGCTTGTTTGATAGCCTTGCGGAGGGAATAGCTGCACTGTTTGTATTCGGTCATGTTACCAGACACCTTGCCCTGATTAAAAGCAGTGGTTCGCGCTTTCAGTTTCACACGAATGCTGCCATCAATCCACGGTTTCTGGTTAGGGAATGTTATTAGGCCCAGCCTGACCTCTTATACACTATATTTGGCCCTGCCTGACCTCTTATACACTATATTAGGCCCAGCCTGACCTCTTATACACTATATTAGGCCCAGCCTAACCTATTATACACTATATTAGGCCCAGCCTGACCTCTTATACACTATATTAGGCCCAGCCTGACCTCTTATACACTATATTAGGCCCAGCCTGACCTCTTATACACTATATTAGGCCCAGCCTGACCTCTTATACACTATATTAGGCCCAGCCTGACCTCTTATACACTATATTAGGCCCAGCCTGACCTCTTATACACTATATTAGGCCCAGCCTGACCTCTTATACACTATATTAGGCCCAGCCTGACCTCTTATACACTATATTAGGCCCAGCCTGACCTCTTATACACTATATTAGGCCCAGCCTGACCTCTTATACACTATATTAGGCCCAGCCTGACCTCTTATACACTATATTTGGCCCTGCCTGACCTCTTATACACTATATTAGGCCCAGCCTGACCTCTTATACACTATATTAGGCCCAGCCTAACCTATTATACACTATATTAGGCCCAGCCTGACCTCTTATACACTATATTAGGCCCAGCCTGACCTCTTATACACTATATTAGGCCCAGCCTGACCTCTTATACACTATATTAGGCCCAGCCTGACCTCTTATACACTATATTAGGCCCAGCCTGACCTCTTATACACTATATTAGGCCCAGCCTGACCTCTTATACACTATATTAGGCCCAGCCTGACCACTTATACACTATATTAGGCCCAGCCTGACCTCTTATACACTATATTAGGCCCAGCCTGACCTCTTATACACTATATTAGGCCCAGCCTGACCTCTTATACACTATATTAGGCCCAGCCTGACCTCTTATACACTATATTAGGCCCAGCCTGACCTCTTATACACTATATTAGGCCCAGCCTAACCTATTATACACTATATTAGGCCCAGCCTGACCTCTTATACACTATATTAGGCCCAGCCTGACCTCTTATACACTATATTAGGCCCAGCCTGACCTCTTATACACTATATTAGGCCCAGCCTGACCTCTTATACACTATATTAGGCCCAGCCTGACCTCTTATACACTATATTAGGCCCAGCCTGACCTCATATACACTATATTAGGCCCAGCCTGACCTCTTATACACTATATTAAATCAAATCAAATCAAATCAAATTTTATTTGTCACATACACATGGTTAGCAGATGTTAATGCGAGTGTAGCGAAATGCTTGTGCTTCTAGTTCCGACAATGCAGTAATAACCAACAAGTAATCTAACTAACAATTCCAAAACTACTGTCTTGTACACAGTGTGAGGGGATAAAGAATATGTACATAAGGATATATGAATGAGTGATGGTACAGAGCAGCATAGGCAGATACAGTAGATGGTATCGAGTACAGTATATACATATGAGATGAGTATGTAAACAAAGTGGCATAGTTAAAGTGGCTAGTGATACATGTATTGCATAAGGATACAGTCGATGATATAGAGTACAGTATATACGTATGCATATGAGATGAATAATGTAGGGTAAGTAACATTATATAAGGTAGCATTGTTTAAAGTGGCTAGTGATATATTTACATCATTTCCCATCAATTCCCATTATTAAAGTGGCTGGAGTTGAGTCAGTGTCAGTGTGTTGGCAGCAGCCACTCAATGTTAGTGGTGGCTGTTTAACAGTCTGATAGCCTTGAGATAGAAGCTGTTTTTCAGTCTCTCGGTCCCAGCTTTGATGCACCTGTACTGACCTCGCCTTCTGGATGATAGCGGGGTGAACAGGCAGTGGCTCGGGTGGTTGATGTCCTTGATGATCTTTATGGCCTTCCTGTGACATCGGGTGGTGTAGGTGTCCTGGAGGGCAGGTAGTTTGCCCCCGGTGATGCGTTGTGCAGACCTCACTACCCTCTGGAGAGCCTTACGGTTGAGGGCGGAGCAGTTGCCGTACCAGGCGGTGATACAGCCCGCCAGGATGCTCTCGATTGTGCATCTGTAGAAGTTTGTGAGTGCTTTTGGTGACAAGCCGAATTTCTTCAGCCTCCTGAGGTTGAAGAGGCGCTGCTGCGCCTTCTTCACAATGCTGTCTGTGTGAGTGGACCAATTCAGTTTGTCTGTGATGTGTATGCCGAGGAACTTAAAACTTGCTACCCTCTCCACTACTGTTCCATCGATGTGGATAGGGGGGTGTTCCCTCTGCTGTTTCCTGAAGTCCACAATCATCTCCTTAGTTTTGTTGACGTTGAGTGTGAGGTTATTTTCCTGACACCACACTCCGAGGGCCCTCACCTCCTCCCTGTAGGCCGTCTCGTCGTTGTTGGTAATCAAGCCTACCACTGTTGTGTCGTCCGCAAACTTGATGATTGAGTTGGAGGCGTGCGTGGCCACGCAGTCGTGGGTGAACAGGGAGTACAGGAGAGGGCTCAGAACGCACCCTTGTGGGGCCCCAGTGTTGAGGATCAGCGGGGAGGAGATGTTGTTGCCTACCCTCACCACCTGGGGGCGGCCCGTCAGGAAGTCCAGTACCCAGTTGCACAGGGCGGGGTCGAGACCCAGGGTCTCGAGCTTGATGACGAGCTTGGAGGGTACTATGGTGTTGAATGCCGAGCTGTAGTCAATGAACAGCATTCTCACATAGGTATTCCTCTTGTCCAGATGGGTTAGGGCAGTGTGCAGTGTGGTTGAGATTGCATCGTCTGTGGACCTATTTGGGCGGTAAGCAAATTGGAGTGGGTCTAGGGTGTCAGGTAGGGTGGAGGTGATATGGTCCTTGACTAGTCTCTCAAAGCACTTCATGATGACGGAAGTGAGTGCTACGGGGCGGTAGTCGTTTAGCTCAGTTACCTTAGCTTTCTTGGGAACAGGAACAATGGTGGCCCTCTTGAAGCATGTGGGAACAGCAGACTGGTATAGGGATTGATTGAATATGTCCGTAAACACACCGGCCAGCTGGTCTGCGCATGCTCTGAGGGCGCGGCTGGGGATGCCGTCTGGGCCTGCAGCCTTGCGAGGGTTAACACGTTTAAATGTCTTACTCACCTCGGCTGCAGTGAAGGAGAGACCGCAAGTTTTCGTTGCAGGCCGTGTCAGTGGCACTGTATTGTCCTCAAAGCGGGCAAAAAAGTTATTTAGTCTGCCTGGGAGCAGGACATCCTGGTCCGTGACTGGGATGGATTTCTTCCTGTAGTCCGTGATTGACTGTAGACCCTGCCACATGCCTCTTGTGTCTGAGCCGTTGAATTGAGATTCTACTTTGTCTCTGTACTGACGCTTAGCTTGTTTGATAGCCTTGCGGAGGGAATAGCTGCACTGTTTGTATTCGGTCATGTTACCAGACACCTTGCCCTGATTAAAAGCAGTGGTTCGCGCTTTCAGTTTCACACGAATGCTGCCATCAATCCACGGTTTCTGGTTAGGGAATGTTATTAGGCCCAGCCTGACCTCTTATACACTATATTTGGCCCTGCCTGACCTCTTATACACTATATTAGGCCCAGCCTGACCTCTTATACACTATATTAGGCCCAGCCTAACCTATTATACACTATATTAGGCCCAGCCTGACCTCTTATACACTATATTAGGCCCAGCCTGACCTCTTATACACTATATTAGGCCCAGCCTGACCTCTTATACACTATATTAGGCCCAGCCTGACCTCTTATACACTATATTAGGCCCAGCCTGACCTCTTATACACTATATTAGGCCCAGCCTGACCTCTTATACACTATATTAGGCCCAGCCTGACCTCTTATACACTATATTAGGCCCAGCCTGACCTCTTATACACTATATTAGGCCCAGCCTGACCTCTTATACACTATATTAGGCCCAGCCTGACCTCTTATACACTATATTAGGCCCAGCCTGACCTCTTATACACTATATTAGGCCCAGCCTGACCTCTTATACACTATATTAGGCCCAGCCTGACCTCTTATACACTATATTAGGCCCAGCCTGACCTCTTATACACTATATTAGGCCCAGCCTGACCTCTTATACACTATATTTGGCCCTGCCTGACCTCTTATACACTATATTAGGCCCAGCCTAACCTATTATACACTATATTAGGCCCAGCCTAACCTATTATACACTATATTAGGCCCAGCCTGACCTCTTATACACTATATTAGGCCCAGCCTAACCTATTATACACTATATTAGGCCCAGCCTGACCTCTTATACACTATATTAGGCCCAGCCTGACCTCTTATACACTATATTAGGCCCAGCCTGACCTCTTATACACTATATTAGGCCCAGCCTGACCTCTTATACACTATATTAGGCCCAGCCTGACCTCTTATACACTATATTAGGCCCAGCCTGACCTCTTATACACTATATTAGGCCCAGCCTTTGGATATTTGGTTTTCCTAGCTTCTATATTGTGATCACGACATCCGATGGATTTGGATACTGCTTTAAAACAAATTTCTCCAGCTTTAGTAAAGATTTGATGTTGATGATTTCATTCCTGTACTGTTTGTAAATACCCTCCCTGGTAGGTTGACTGTCAACCTAAACCAGGTTGCAGACACTGTATAATGTACATTTGCTGAAGCATTATGACAACTCAGTGACAAGGTGGTAGGGATTAACTGAGCTGGGCTTGGGTCATTGATAAATCATTGTCTCAACGCATACTTGAAATGCGTGGACAGAGTTCCAGGAGCCAAGATAATTTGGATGGACTCCGTTATTCCTGTAGAGTATCTTCTGTTTCCAGAAGGTGTCAAAGTTATCTATAAAAGTGATTCCAAAAGAGCTATAGTAATGTAACGCCAGGTGTATAATTTTCTAATTTTATCCTTTATTTTACCAGGTAAGTTGACTGAGAACACGTTCTCATTTACAGCAACAACCTGGGGAATAGTTACAGGGGAGAGGAGGGGGATGAATGAGCCAATTGTAAACTGGGGATGATTAGGTGATTGTGATGGTTTGAGGGCCAGATTAGGAATTTAGCCAGGACACCAGGGTTAACACCCCTACTCTTACGATAAGTGCCATGGGATCTTTAATGACCTCAGAGAGTGAGGAGACCCATTTTAACGTCCCATCCAAAAGACGGCACCCGACACAGGGTTGTGTCCCCAATCACTGCCCTGGGGCATTGCAATACTTTTTCTAGACCAGAGGAAAGAGTGCCTCCTACTGGCCCTCCAACACCACCTGGTCTCCCATCCAGGGACTGACCAGGGCCAACCCTGCTTAGCTTCAGAAGCAAGCCAGGGTGGTACAATGCCAGTAGCCTGGTGTATAATGCCAGTAGCCAGGTATATCATGCCAGTATCAAGGTATATAATGCCAGTAGCCTGGTATATAATGCCAGTAGCCGGGTATATAATGCCAGTAGCCAGGTATATAATGCCAGTAGCCAGGTATATAATGCCAATAGCCAGGTATATAATGCCAGTAGCCAGGTATATAATGCCAGTAGCCAGGTGTGAGATTGCCAGTAGCCAGGAATATAATGCCAGTATCCAGGTATATAATGCCAGTAGCCAGGTATATAATGCCAGTAACCAGGTATATAATGCCAGTAGCCAGGTGTGAGATTGCCAGTGGCCAGGTATATGATGCCAGTAGCCAGGTATATAATGCCAGTAGCCAGGTATATAATGCCAGTAGCCAGGTGTGAGATTGCCAGTAGCCAGGAATATAATGCCAGTATCCAGGTATATAATGCCAGTAGCCTGGTGTATAATGCCAGTAGCCAGGTATATAATGCCAGTAGCCAGGTATATAATGCCAGTAGCCAGGTATATAATGCCAGTATCCAGGTATATAATGCCAGTAGACAGGTATATAATGCCAGTATCCAGGTATATAATGCCAGTAGTCAGGTATATTATGCCAGTATCCAGGTATATAATGCCAGTATCCAGGTATATAATGCCAGTAGCCAGGTATATAATGCCAGTATCCAGGTATATAATGCCAGTAGCCAGGTATATAATGCCAGTAGCCAGGTATTTAATGCCAGTATACAGGTATATAATGCCAGTAGCCAGGTATATAATGCCAGTATCCAGGTATTTAATGCCAGTATCCAGGTATATAATGCCAGTAGCCAGGTATATAATGCCAGTAGCCTGGTATATAATGCCAGTAGCCAGGTATATAATGCCAGTAGCCTGCTGAGTCTTTTACACCCGCGGCCCAACGATGGTATCGGACCTGAAATGATTTGCTGCTTTTTTGTTTGTTTGTATCTTTCAGTCAGGTCTTTAAAATCATTTTTCAGAAGTTCTGAAGCTAGCCCTCCTGATGTCGTTTGGCCCCACATTGACTACGACAGCATCAGCACCCAGAATCTGTCATAGAACGGTCGGAAGCAGCCTTGTGATGTCCTGTACTCGTGCTCCTGGGAAGCACAGGGTTTTTGCTTTGGGATCCCGAGATGTTTCTCACAATAGAGCTGCCTATGATGACAGCTGGTGAAACAGCCAGGGAGGTCCGGATGTTCTTTCGCCTCGAGGACCGAATGGCGGTAGGGTCTGATGGACTCGAGCTGGCTGTAGTATCCATCGTAGATGATGAATGGGCCGGTCTCTCAGGCA
This sequence comes from Oncorhynchus clarkii lewisi, assembly GCF_045791955.1. NCBI lineage: Eukaryota > Metazoa > Chordata > Actinopteri > Salmoniformes > Salmonidae > Oncorhynchus > Oncorhynchus clarkii. The sequence goes on from NC_092148.1 coordinate 92,877,473, forward strand.
GCCTCATAGTCTAATGAGGGTAGGAGCTCTGAGGATCTGAACCCGAGGTACAAGCCACTGGAGAAGGAGACAGAACAGAGGACGAAGGCGCAGGTACTGAGCTACTGTCAACTGAGGCAGAAATCAATTTTTTATAAAAATTTTTGTCCTGAAAATAACTTTTTTTTCCCTTAGAAAAACAAACATTGGATGTTCTAAGTCTACAACCACATCAGGAGACCACTTTTGAGGGATATTTCGACGACATGTAGATTTTTTTTGTGTAGTTGCTCTTTTAATTCAACTGGTCAGGCTCCTAGGACTGTTGATTGGTTAGGGGTGTTTCTGTAGCACACATGAGATGGAGTCTGCAAAACAAATGACCACTGGATTGATGCAAAGAATCATGATATCATTCTGCCAGGAAAGCATAGGCTACTTTGTAGCTAGTTAACATCTAATTGAGAAGGTTTTCCTGTTCCTGTTCCTGTTCCTTTTCATGTTCCTGTTCCTGTTCCTGTTCCTTTTCCTTTTCCTGTTCCTGTTCCTTTTCCTGTTCCTGTTCTTTTTCCTGTTCCTGTTCCTTTTCATGTTCCTGTTCCTTTTCCTGTTCCTTTTCATGTTCCGGTTCCTGTTCCTGTTCCTTTTCATGTTCCTGTTCCTGTTCCTTTTCATGTTCCTGTTCCTGTTCCTGTTCCTTTTCCTGTTCCTGTTCCTTTTCATGTTCCTGTTCCTGTTCCTTTTCATGTTCCTGTTCCTTTTCATGTTCCTGTTCCTTTTCCTGTTCCTGTTCCTGTTCCTTTTCATGTTCCTGTTCCTGTTCCTTTTCATGTTCCTGTTCCTTTTCATGTTCCTGTTCCTGTTCCTGTTCCTGTTCTTTTTCATGTTCCTGTTCCTGTTCCTTTTCATGTTCCTGTTCCTGTTCCTTTTCATGTTCCTGTTCCTGTTCCTTTTCATGTTCCTGTTCCTGTTCCTTTTCATGTTCCTGTTCCTTTTCCTGTTCCTTTTCCTGTTCCTGTTCCTTTTCCTGTTCCTGTTCCTTAATTGTTTCAAACCTGGATATTTAGCTTTATATTACAAGGCATGTCTTACTTTGCTTCCAAGTAGCCTGTTGCCAAAATCCCATTATAGAAACTTGGAGGCAATTATTATATAAAGACCTCCTCGTAGGCATGGAGGGAATTATTTTATAAAGACCTCCTCGTAGGCATGGAGGTAATTATTTTACAAAGACCTCCTCGTAGGCATGGAGGTAATTATTTTATAAAGACCTCCTCGTAGGCATGGAGGTAATTATTTTATAAAGACCTCCTCGTAGGCATGGAGGCAATTATTTATAAAGACCTCCTCGTAGGCATGGAGGTAATTATTTTATAAAGACCTTCCTCGTTTGCCTAGAGGTAATTATTTTATAAATACCTCCTCATAGGCATGGATGTAATTATTTTATAAAGACCTCCTCGTAGGCATGGAGGTAATTATTTTATAAAGACCTCCTCGTAGGCATGGAGGTAATTATTTTATAAAAGACCTCCTAGGCATGGAGGTAATTATTTTATAAAAGACCTCCTTGTATGAGCTCTCTTGTTCTATTGGTTTTCAAATCAACTTTCTTAAATTGTTTAGCAGCCAAAGGCATTATCCTAGTCGTATTATCAACCCGTGATAATGGTTGCATCTTCAGATCTTCCCTCTTTCTAAATTTCTAAAGGATATTTCCATCTCTGTCCATGAAACCGCTCATATGTGTAGTACATGGTGTTTGGGGGGGGGGGGGGTACATTTGCGCCTTTAGGCCTATTGACGTGTGCACATCACTGCGCTTAAAATGTGAAGAAATAATAGTTTATCAACATTTTCAACTTAACATTCTGATTTGTTCCATCAGCCGTATTAATTGATAGAGTATAGGCTAACTACACTACTTTGATAGGCATAGTGGGGATTAAGAAGTGAATATATGGAATGCCCACAAAAACATTTGTTGATGCCTGCCTTTACACGAGGAAAGTGCTGGTTGATGAATAGATCTGCCTTCATCATTTCTAAGTTCTCATGAGAACAGGTGCTCTGATACTGAATCCGAGCCAACATTTCCATGCAGTGGCTGCAGAGTTGAATTTGTTTTCGCTTACCCGGGAGGCTGATTGTTTTGACATTGCTCTGGGATGGCTTTGAGAGGTCCGTTTTGCTATAAACAAATCCTAAGTGAGACGCTGCAATCCTCCCAGCTCTGTCGTAGAACCACAGTTTGCTTGAGGATTATTTCTCTTGTTGCCTCTTCAACATTCTTGGCCTGTTCTTATATTACTGATATTTTAATGGTGTCAGTGGGCTTTTAACTCCTGAATCCAAACCGGCTGCGCGCGTGTACCATCATGCGCTACCGTGCATATGTTTATTTTGTCCCCCTACACCAAACGCGATCACGACACGCAGGTTAAAATATCAAAACAAACTCTGAACCATTTACATTAATTTGCGGACTGTAACGGCTGTCGTCTGTGGAAGAAGGAGAGGACCAAAGCACAGCGTAGTTAGTGTTAATCTTTTTAATAAGAAACTGAACACGTCAAAAACACAAAACAACAAAGTGACAACCGAAACAGTTTTATCTGATGCAGACACACAAAGACTGAAAATAACCACCCACAAAACACAAAGGAAAACAGGCTACCTATATATGGTTCTCAATCAGGGACAACGATAGACAGCTGCCTCTGATTGAGAACCTTATCAGGCCAAACACAGAAATAGAAAATATAGAAAAACGAACATAGACTGCCCACACCAACTCACGCCCTGACCATACTAAATAAAGACAAAACAAAGGAATAAAGGTCAGAACGTGACAGTACCCCCCCAAAGGTGCGGACTCTGGCCGCAAAACCTGAACCTATAGGGGAGGGTCTGGGTGGGCGTCTGTCCGCGGTGGCGGCTCTGGCGCGGGACGTAGACCCCACTTCACCACAGTTTAGTCTGCCTCCTCAACCGCCCCCGTGGCCTCTTATGAGCGGCGACCCTCGTCGCCGACCTCCAACTGGGGACCCTCGCCATGGGTCCCGAATGGACGGGAGATTACGACAGCGCCGGACAGGCGGGAGACGCCAGGTCCTGGCTGACTGACGGCTCTGGCGGCTCCTGGCTGATTGGCGGATCCTGGCTGACTGGCGGCTCTGGACCGGAGCCTGTTTCTGTAGCTTGAGGCAGCTTGATGTACAAGTACACCCATTGACAGGACGCTAGTCTATTGCAGGGCCTTAACCAAAAGCTATCAACTTAAAAGCCTATTTATGCTTCATCTGAAAATGTGTTCGGAGGTGCCTTATGAATGGTGTGACGCAAATCGCGGAGCATCCGGAGGCACACGTAGGCCAAACGCATTGCGGTGCGCCTTTCAAATGTTGTAATAATACCGTCTCTGTATAGCTCCGCATTTACATGATTGGTTGACGGTAGGTGAAGTCCTGTAAAAACACAAACTCACTTCCTTAAGGTCCTTGTGTAATTGTAATGTGATATTGTACCCTCTAGCTCGATTGTCCATTGTTTGTAATCTATTCCTCTGTGACCTCTTGTGCTGTCAGTATTAGCATTGTGATCATCATCCTCATCGTCCTCATCATATCCATCGTCTTTGATCGTGCTGCTCTGCAAACGCAACATGAGGAGGAGGAGGATGACCCAGAAGACTATGCCAGAGAGCAAGAGGTAAAAATCACCGGGTGAAAAAAAGTCCCCCACCCCATCTGACTGATGTTGTTACATTGTAAGGTGTCTATCTATCTAGCTGTCAGATAGCTGCTTTCTGTTTATTTTTTGTTACTTGCCCGTTGCTATGGTAACTCTGCCAGACCAGTGGGTGATTTCACACCCTATTTCCCCAGAGCCCTGTAGGAAGGGTGGGTATAATTTGTGGAGCGTTCCAATGGGAATCTGTTCCAAAAACTTCGTAAATAACAAGATTGCTAACAAACAACACAAAGTTGTATAGCGGCAGAATAAGATACCGGCTAGGGAGTGGGCAATTTTGTTGAGTTTTTCCACTCACCGGTTTATTCCCGGAAAAAATGTCTGTCCTCACTCTGGTAGCCTGTGGACAAACATTAAGAATACGCTACGTTGATGCCTATTCGGCAGCTAGTTAGCTAGGGGGATTTATCATGCCACTTTGTATCCGTTGTTTGTTGGCATCCTTGTTATTTACAACATTTTTGGAACAGATTCCCATTGGAACGCACCCATGTAGGAATGCATCATGGGCCCTCTAGGAACAATATTGCTCCAGTGTTTTCTGCCATTGATTTCAGTGTGACTTCAAAACAATCCAGTAGGCACTTAATCAGCATACAGTAGCCATTGCAATCAGTGAGTGTTAATTGAAGGGTCTTCATTGTTGAATTGAGTGAAAATGATGGGAGTCTTATTTGTTCCCTATCTCATTTGTAATGCACTGCTGCGTCAAGGTTGAGTCGCAGTTGATCACGCACAACCATAGGTGGAATTTTCTTTAGTTGGTTTTAATTGGTTAGACCAGATTCTCATCCAATTTGAATCCTTGGGTTATTTTTCAGACCTGGCTCTTTATGGTCCTATTTCCCTCAGTTAGTACTGTAGTTGTTGTTGCTATTTACCATATTCGTACATTGTCAGTGGAAACCTTAAGTAAGGTACCAGAGGGAGCCTTCAGGCTATAGGGACTGTAGGTGTTTACATTTCAAACACACCGCCTGCTCCAATCAGATGTAAGCATTCTCAGTGTGTTATTTTTAAACTCTCAGCCATCTCCTCTGTTCTACCCAGAACCTGTTACCAGGGGTGTAATCATTAGGGGGGGGGGGGGGGGGGGGGGGGGGACGTTTTGCAATGGAAACTGTCTACTTTAAAACGGAAAATGTTTTGCAACGACAAAAACAAGAGTTTCTATTGGACAAATTCAGGTTGGTCCCGTTCTGTTTGTTTTCTAGTGAATACACCCCTGTTACCTGTCCTGTGGTATGATTAGCCCAGGCAGGCAGGCAGGCAGCGCAGGTGAAGGTGTGTCATACACTGAAACAAGCTCTGCTCTGCCCTTCATCACCACTCATTTCTCTTCTTCTGGGATCATGTGGCTCGGTAGCTGAAGTAGGTGCGTTTTCTTCAGTTCTGTTGATAACTGCCTGAGTGGGACATTCTGGGTCCTGCTCTGGTTGGGGATATGCATCCTATGGACACAGTGGAAGATGTGAGAAACATCCAACAGTCCTTATGGGAAGTAAGTAGCTTCCTTTCCCTGTTCTCTTCACTCGCACTACGTCTGAAACAGCACCCTATGGCCTATCAAGTAAAGTGCAATACTTTTGAACATGACTGGTCCAACAGTAGTGAACTATAGGGAATATGGTGCCTTTTCAGACTGAGATTTACTCTTCACACAGGGCTCCCTGTTATCTCTCTGTAGTGTAGGGCACATGTATGTGGATGGCTGTCAGGGAAAACCTGTTGTGTGAGTATCTCAACTCTTGAGTCTCTTTGCCTGGGCATGATTCCTGACATAGTGGAAGAGTTGCTGTCTTTCTGTTGGATATTAGGTCAGGAGGAGCTAAGTTTTTTTCTCAAACAAGACTGGCTTATTTTTCTCCACACTGGAGTTTATTGGTGTCAAATCAGAAATCAATGACTACAGTGAAAATGGAAAAACTCTAAATGTGATGGATTTTTGGAGGAGAGGTGCACTTTAAAAATGGGGATGATGTTTGTTAATTTTCTGTTCAGCAGTCCTGTGAACATTCTCTCTGGAATTGTTCTATGAGTCATGAGACGTAGTTTCAGTGGTTGAGTGAATTCATTTTTTGACCTATTTGAGCAGTTGCCCCGACTGTTTTCCCTTGATGAAAGCACATTGGCATAATTAAATTACAGTAACACCTAGACTCTGTCAATGTATAACTACAGTTGAAGTCGGAAGTTTACATACACTTAGGTTGGAGTCATTAAAACTCGGTTTTCCAACCACTCCACAAATTTCTTGTTAACAAACTATAGTTTTGTCAAGTCAGTTAGGACATCTACTTTGTGCAGGACACAAGTCATTTTTCCAACAATTGTTTACAGACAGATTATTTCACTTATAATTCACTGTATCACAATTCCAGTGGGTCAGAAGTTTACATACACTAAGTTGACTGTGCCTTTAAACATAAAATAATTTCATGGCGTTAGAAGCTTCTGATAGGCTAATTGACATCATTTGTGTCAGTTGGAGGTGTACCTGTGGATGTATTTCAAGGCCTACCTTCAACCTCAGTGTCTCTTTGCTTGACATCATGGGAAAATCAAAATAAATTAGGCAAGACCTCAGAAAAACATTTCTAGACCTCCACAAGTTTGGTTCATCATTGGGAGCAATTTCCAAACGCCTGAAGGTACCACATTCATCTGTACAAACAATAGTAAGCAAGTATAAACATCATGGGACCATGCAGCCGTCATACTGTTCAGGAAGGAGACGCGTTCTGTATCCTAGAGATGAACGTACTTTGGTGCAAAAAGTGCAAATCAATCCCAGAACAACAGCAAAGGACCTTGTGAAGATGCTGGAGGAAACAGGTACAAAAGTATCTATATCTACATTAAAATGAGTATGGTAGCATCATGTTGTGGGGGTGCTTTTCTGCAGGAAGGATTGGTGCACTTTACAAAATAGAGGGCATCATGAGGTCGGAAAATTATGTGGATATATTGAAGCAACATCTCAAGACCTCAGTCAGGAAGTTAAAGCTTGGTCGCAAATGGGTCTTCCAAATAGACAATGACCTCAAGCATACTTCTAAAGTTGTTGCAAAATGGCTTAAAGACAACAAAGTCAAGGTATTGGAGTGGCCATCACAAAGCCCTGACCTCAATCCTATAGAAAATTTGTGGGCAGAACTGAAAAAGCGTGTGCGAGCAAGGAGGCCTACAAACCTGACTCAGTTACACCAGCTCTGTCAGGAGGAATGGGCCAAAAATTCACCCAACTTATTATGGGAAGCTTGTGGAAGGCTACCCGAAACGTTTGACCCAAATAAAAAAAATGTAAAGGCAATGCTACCAAATACTGATTGAGTGCATGTAAACTTCTGACCCACTGGGATTGTTATGAAAGAAAAAAAAAATCTAAAATACATCACTCCACTATTATTCTGACATTTCACATTCCTAAAATAAAGTGGTGATCCTAACTGACCTAAGACAGGGAATTTTTACTAGGATTAAATGTCAGGAATTAAGAAACAACTTAGCCAAATACATTTAAACTCAGTTTATCTAAACTTCCTACTTCAACTGTACCTCATTCTCTCTCCTCTCCTCATCCATTCTTCTTCACTGCAGGTTTTCCTCCAGCCGGTCTTCGTACTTTCAGAGTGAGATGTAACACTCCTGTACTGCCACCATCTCTCCATTCACCTCACAAACAGCTTGGCTCTATCCAGAGAAGAAATACCCATGTGTTGTTTCTTCTTCTCTAGCTCCACACGCTGCTGAAGGACCTGCCTGATGACATGTTGTGTTTCTTCTTCTCTAGCTCCACAAGCTGCTGACGGACCTGCCTGATGACATGTTGTGTTTCTTCTTCTCTAGCTCCACAAGCTGCTGACGGACCTGCCTGATGACATGTTGTGTTTCTTCTTCTCTAGCTCCACAAGCTGCTGACGGACCTGCCTGATGACATGTTGTGTTTCTTCTTCTCTAGCTCCACAAGCTGCTGACGGACCTGCCTGATGACATGTTGTGTTTCTTCTTCTCTAGCTCCACAAGCTGCTGACGGACCTGCCTGATGACATGTTGTGTTTCTTCTTCTCTAGCTCCACACGCTGCTGACGGACCTGCCTGATGACATGTTGTGTTTCTTCTTCTCTAGCTCCACACGCTGCTGACGGACCTGCCTGATGACATGTTGTGTTTCTTCTTCTCTAGCTCCACAAGCTGCTGACGGACCTGCCTGATGACATGTTGTGTTTCTTCTTCTCTAGCTCCACAAGCTGCTGACGGACCTGCCTGATGACATGTTGTGTTTCTTCTTCTCTAGCTCCACAAGCTGCTGACGGACCTGCCTGATGACATGTTGTGTTTCTTCTTCTCTAGCTCCACACGCTGCTGACGGACCTGCCTGATGACATGTTGTGTTTCTTCTTCTCTAGCTCCACAAGCTGCTGACGGACATGTTGTGTTTCTTCTTCTCTAGCTCCACACGCTGCTGACGGACCTGCCTGATGACATGTTGTGTTTATTCTTCTCTAGCTCCACAAGCTGCTGACGGACCTGCCTGATGACATGTTGTGTTTCTTCTTCTCTAGCTCCACACGCTGCTGACGGACCTGCCTGATGACATGTTGTGTTTCTTCTTCTCTAGCTCCACAAGCTGCTGACGGACATGTTGTGTTTCTTCTTCTCTAGCTCCACAAGCTGCTGAAGGACCTGCCTGATGACATGTTGTGTTTCTTCTTCTCTAGCTCCACAAGCTGCTGACGGACATGTTGTGTTTCTTCTTCTCTAGCTCCACAAGCTGCTGACGAACCTGCCTGATGACATGTTGTGTTTCTTCTTCTCTAGCTCCACAAGCTGCTGACGAACCTGCCTGATGACGTGTTGTGTTTCTTCTTCTCTAGCTCCACAAGCTGCTGACGGACATGTTGTGTTTCCTCTTCTCTAGCTCCACAAGCTGCTGAAGGACCTGCCTGATGACATGTTGTGTTTCTTCTTCTCTAGCTCCACAAGCTGCTGACGAACCTGCCTGATGACGTGTTGTGTTTCTTCTTCTCTAGCTCCACAAGCTGCTGACGGACATGTTGTGTTTCTTCTTCTCTAGCTCCACAAGCTGCTGACGAACCTGCCTGATGACATGTTGTGTTTCTTCTTCTCTAGCTCCACAAGCTGCTGACGAACCTGCCTGATGACGTGTTGTGTTTCTTCTTCTCTAGCTCCACACGCTGCTGACGGACCTGCCTGATGACATGTTGTGTTTATTCTTCTCTAGCTCCACAAGCTGCTGACGGACCTGCCTGATGACATGTTGTGTTTCTTCTTCTCTAGCTCCACACGCTGCTGACGGACCTGCCTGATGACATGCTGGAGGACAGCAGAGATTCCTCCTCTCTGGACCTGGACTGCTCTGCCTGCAGCAACACAGACACACACAACAGGTTAGGTTTTTTTAATGGATTTATTTATTCATTCAGCCAGAGGACAGAGATGAAATGAGAAGGGAGACGCGGAGAGTAGGAGATGCGGAGGTTGTAGTATATGGGCACCAGGCGGTGGTGTTACCCACTAGACTGGCCTAGGGCACCAGGCGGTGGGTGGTGTTACCCACTAGACTACAGAAGAGGACCATTGAGCTGAAGCAGAGGGACAAGGATGTGAAAGGGGGTCTAACTCTGTGTAGCAAGATGAGAGAGATGATTCAGGAACTGGACCAGGAGAAGCAGGCGGCTGCTCAGAGGTTACTCTGGTGTGTTGTGTTTGGGGTTGTCTACGTGAATACTGCGTGTCTAACGTTAACATCTGAACTCTTGCACTAGGTCATACTTCCGATGGGCTGCATGTCAGATGTAAATATCTGTGTCTTGGTATCCTAGAGAGATACTAGATACTACTAGATATACTACTAGAGATACTAGAGATACTAGATACTACTAGAGATACTAGATACTACTAGAGATACTAGATACTACTAGAGATACTAGATACTACTAGATACTACTAGAGATACTAGATACTACTAGATACTACTAGAGATACTAGATACTACTAGAGATACTAGATACTACTAGAGATACTAGAGATACTAGATACTACTAGAGATACTAGATACTACTAGAGATACTAGATACTACTAGAGATACTAGATACTACTACAGATACTAGATACTACTAGAGATACTACTAGAGATACTAGATACTACTAGATACTACTAGAGATACTAGATACTACTAGATACTACTAGATACTACTAGAGATACTAGATACTACTAGATACTAATAGAGATACTAGAGATACTAGATACTACTAGAGATACTAGATACTGCTAGATACTACTAGAGATACTAGATACTACTAGAGATACTAGATACTGCTAGATACTACTAGATACTACTAGAGATACTAGATACTACTAGAGATACTAGATACTACTAGAGATACTAGATACTACTAGAGACACTAGATACTACTAGAGATACTAGTTGTATCTGTAACGGGTCGAACACACCGACAGCATCGTGGCGTGAAATAGTACTGTCACGTTCTGACCTTTATTTCCTTTGTTTTGTCGTTATTTAGTATGGTCAGGGCGTGAGTTGGGGTGGGCAGTCTATGTTTGTTTTTCTATGATTTGGGGATTTCTATGTTTCGGCCTAGTGTGGTTCTCAATCAGAGGCAGGTGTCATTAGTTGTCTCTGATTGAGAATCATACTTAGGTAGCCTGGGTTTCACTGTTTGTTTGTGGGTGATTTGTCTATGTTAGTTGCTTGTGTCAGCACAGTTCTTAGGATAGCCTCAAGGTCGTTATTCGTTTATTGTTTTGTATAGTTTGTATTCAGTGTTCAGTGTTTTCTTTAATTAAAAAATTCATCATGAACACATACCACGCTGCGCTTTGGTCCACTTCATACGACGACCGTGACTAGTACACAACAAACCGCACTGCAACTGCAGCGCAAGGCAAAACAAAACCCAGCGTTTTCATTGGAAATGAATGTAAGTCTGGTGTACCAAAACATACAATGACACTGTCAGAGTGTTTGAGGCTTATAGCTGGTGTGCTGTATGACACAGTGGGAATTCCCTAATGGCTACAAATAGTAATATATATGTGAGGTGAGTGATGTGATGTGAGGTGAGTGATGTGAGGTGAGTGATGTGAGGTGAGTGATGTGAAGTGAGGTGAGTGAAGTGAGGTGAGTGGAGTGAGTGAGTGAGGTGAGTTGAGGTGAGTTGAGTTGAGGTGAGGTGAGGTGAGTGAGTGATGTTCGTTCAGAACTGACCCAGGAACACAAAGCTCAGATAAATAACATCACGGCAGAAACAAACAGCTGCTGTGTGTGGCTCCACCAACAGCTTTGCCCTGGGGTCAATTCCCACAGGGATCACATACAACAACAACAACAACAACAACAACAACAACAACAAAAAAAGGTATTCAATCATTGTCCTGTAAGTCACTTTCAGTAACAGTATTTGCTAGGCAGCCCTTATAAACCAAACTCTGTTATCTCAACCTACGTTAGGGTCCTGTATATCCTCTTCTACAATGACATAATGTCTTCTCTGGATAGAGCCAAGCTGTGTGAGGTGAATGGAGAGATGGTGGCAGTACAGGACTGTTACATCTCACTCTGCAAGGACGAAGACCGGCTGGAGGAAAACCTGCAGGGAAGAAGAATGGACGAGGAGGAGAGGAGAGAGAATGAGGTATATAGTTTAGTACACACACACTTCTCACTTGATGAAGATACTATATGAACAATGGCCTGGTTCCAGATCTGTTTGTCTTGTCTACTCCAATGTTGGCGACAAGAGCCCAGGCCGGTCTGGAAACGGGTTAGGAACACTGGTGCAAAGAATGCCCTTTGACGGTGTTGTCCTATTCTCAGCTGAACACTCTAGAAGATAAGCTCAGAGTAGACCTAGAGACCGAGAAACAGGAGACAGTGACCCAGCTCAGAGCAGACCGAGAACCAGGAGACAGTGACCCAGCTCAGAGAAGACCCAGCTCAGAGTAGACCTAGAGACCGAGAACCAGGAGACAGTGACCCAGCTCAGAGCAGACCTGGAGACCCAGCGCAGAGTAGACCTGGAGACCCAGCTCAGAGTAGACCTAGAGACCGAGAACCAGGAGACAGTGACCCAGCTCAGAGTAGACCTGGAGACACAGCGCAGAGTAGACCTGGAGACACAGCGCAGAGTAGACCTGGAGACCCAGCTCAGAGTAGACCTAGAGACCGAGAACCAGGAGACAGTGACCCAGCTCAGAGCAGACCTGGAGACCCAGCGCAGAGTAGACCTAGAGACCGAGAACCAGGAGACAGTTACCCAGCTCAGAGCAGACCTGGAGACCGAGAACCAGGAGACAGTTACCCAGCTCAGAGCCCTGTGGGCTGAAGAGAAGGACAAGGAGGTCAGACAACAGATCCAAACCCAGCTGACCAAGTCCAAGGCTAGATGGAAGAAGAAGGTAGGTGTTGTCTTGTTCCATCAGAGCAGATCAGTACTGCCTGTTTGAAAGTGTATTGGAAGGTTCTTGGTAGCTATCCTATCTTCTTAGTTTGGATCCCGCGACGCAGTTGGCATCACGGTCAGTAACGGTCAGTATCTAAATAATGTGTGTGAAATGCTTTATAGTGTATGTGATGTAAACAGAGGTCTACTTTCTTGGGGACCTGAATATTGACTGGTTTTCATCAAGCTGTTTGCTCAAGGTTATTAGTCAACCTACCAGGGTGTTTACAAACACTGCAGAAACAAGATCATCCACATGTATTGATCACATTTTTACTAATACTGTAGAACTTTGTTCTAAAGCTGTATCCGTACCCATTGGATGCAGTGATCACAATATAGTGGCTATATACAGGAAAGACAAAGTTCCAACAGCTGGGCCTAAAATAGTGTATAAGAGATCATACAAAAGATTTTGCTGTGACTCTTATGTGGACGATGTTAAAAACATTTGTTGGTCTGATGTGATTAATGAGGAGCATCCAGACGCTGCACTTCATGAATTTATGAAACTGCTTCTTCCAATTATTGATAAACATGGACCTGTTAAGAAACTGACTGTTAGAACTGTTAAGGCTCCATGGGATTGATGAGGAATTTAAAAAAAAATGTATGGTTGAAAGAGATGGGGGCAACAGGAAGTGGCTAATAAGTCTGACTGCACATCTGATTGGCTGACTTACTGCACATCTGATTGGCTGACTTACTGCACATCTGATTGGCTGACTTACTGCACATCTGATTGGCTGACTTACTGCACATCTGATTGGCTGACTTACTGCACATCTGATTGGCTGACTTACTGCAAATTAAAAAATGATTTGACCTAACGCACCAAAAAGAAGAAGAAACTTCATTATGAAGCCAAGATCAATGATATAAAGAATGATGGGGAAAACACTTTGTGGATTTAAAGGAAATGATGGGCAGAAAGACATTCAACTCCATCTTTTATCGAATCAGACGGCTTATTCATCACAAAACCATCTGATGTTCACAATTATTTTAATGATTATTTCATTGGCCAAGTGGGCAAACTTAAGTAGGAAATGCCAACAATGAACAGTGAGCAATTTTATTCATGTATAAAAAAATCTATAAAAAATAATCATGAAAGAAAAGCAGTGAAAATTTGAATTTTGTAAAATTATTGTTATTGATCAATAATGACAAACCTCCTGCCATTGACAACTTGGATAGAAAGCTACTGAGGATGGTAGCTGACTATAGCCACTCCTATCTGTCATATCGTTAATCTGAGTCTAGAGGAAAGTATTTTGTCCTCAGGCCTGGGGGGAAGCCAAAGTCATTCCGCTACCCAAGAGTTGTAAAGCGGCCTTTACTGGTTCTAACCGCAGACCTATAAGCTTGCTGACAGCTCTTAGCAAAGTGTTGGAAAAAATTGTGTTTGATCAAATACAATGATATTTTCTCTGTAAACAAATGAACAACATAATTTCAGCATGCTTATAGAGAAGGGTACTCAACATGTACTGCACTGACACAAATGACTGATTCCAGAAAATGATGTCATGGCTTTAGAAGCATGTGCGAGCAAGGTGGCCTACAAACCTCACTCAGTTACACCAGCTCTGTCAGGAGGAATGGGCCAAAATTCACCCAATTTATTGTGGGAAGCTTGTGGAAGGTTACCTGAAACGTTTGACCCAAGTTAAACAATTTACAGGCAATGCTACCAAATACTAATTGAGTGTATGTAAACTACTGACCCACTGGGAATGTGATGAAAGAAAGAAAATCTTTCAGAAAATTATTCTGACATTTCACATTTTTAAAATAAAGTGGTGATCCTAACTGACGTAAACAGGGAATTTTTACTCTTGATTAAATTTCAGGAATTGTGAAAAACTAAGTTTTTAAATGTATTTGGCTAAGGTGTACGTAAACTTCCGACTTCAACTGTATGCTGATGATTCAACCATATACGCACCAGCAATCACAGCTAATGAAATCACTGAAACCCTTAACGACTTGCAGTCTATTTTGGAATGGGTGGCCAGTAATAAACTGGTCCTGAACATCTCTAAAACTAAGGGCGTTGCATTTGGTACAAATCATTCCTTAAGTTCTAGACCTCTGCTGAATGGTGTGGCTGTTGAACAAGTTGAGGATACTAAATTACTTGGCGTTACCTTAGATTGTAAACTGTCATGGTCCAAACATATAGATCGACACATACAACAACACAGAGTTACACATGGGAATAAACAAAACATACAGTCAATAATACAGTATAAAAATATAAAACAAAAAGTCTATATACAGTGAGTGCAAATGAGGTAAAATAAGGGAGTTAAGGCAATAAATAGGCCATGGTGGTGAAGTAATTACAATATAGCAGTTAAACACTGGAATGATCGATGTGCAGAAGATGAATGTGCAAGTAGAGATACTGGGGTGCAAAGGAGCAAGATAAATACAGTATGGGGATGAGGTTGTTGGATGGGCTATGTACAGGTGCAGTGATCTGTGAGCTGCTCTGACAGCTGGTGCTTAAAGTTAGTGAGGGAGATATGAGTCTCCAGCTGCAGTTATTTTTGCAGTTCGTTCCAATCATTGGCAGCAGAGAACTGGAAGGAAAGGTGACCAAAGGAGGAATTGGCTTTGGGGGTGACCAGTGAGATATACCTGCTGGAGCACGTGCTACGAGTGGGTGCTGCTATGGTGACCAGTGAGCTGAGATAAGGCGTGGCTTTACCTAGCAGAGACTTGTAGATGACCTGTAGCCAGTGGGTTTGGCGACGAGTATGAAGCGAGGGCCAGCCAACGAGAGTGTACAGGTCGCAGTGGTGGGTAGTATATGGGGCTTTGGTGACAAAACGGATGGCACTGTGATCGACTGCATCCAATTTGTTGAGTAGAGTGTTGGCGGCTATTTTATAAATGACATCGCCGAAGTCGAGGATCGGTAGGATGGTCAGTTTTACGAGGGTATGTTTGGCAGCATGAGTGAAGGAGGCTTTGTTGCGAAATATGAAGCTGATTCTAGATTGAATTTTGGATTGGAGATGCTTAATGTGAGTCTGGAAGGAGAGTTTACAGTCTAACCAGACACCTAGGTATTTGTAGTTATCCACATATTCCAAGTCAGAGCCGTCCAGAGTAGTGATGCTGGACGGGTGGGCAGTGATCCGTTGAAGTGCATGCATTTAGTTTTACTTGCATTTAAGAGCAGTTGGAGGCAACGGAAGGAAAGTTGTAATGGCATTGAAGCTCGTCTGGCGGTTAGTTAGTCCAAAGACTGGCCAGAAGTATACAGAATGGTGTCGTCTGCGTAGAGGTGGATCAGAGAATCACCAGCAGCAATAGTGACATCATTGATGTATACAGAGAAGAGAGTCGGCCCGAGAATTGTACCCTGTGGCACCCCCAGAGACTGCCAGAGGTCCGGACAACAGGCCCTCCGATTTGACACACTGAACTCCATCTGAGAAGTAGTTGGTGAACCAGGCGAGGCAATCATTTGAGAAACCAAGGCTATTGAGTCTGCCAATAAGAATGTGGTGATTGACAGAGTCGAAAGCCTTGGCCAGGTCAATGAATATGGCTGCACAGTAATGCCTCTTATCGATGGCGGTTATGATATCGTTTAGGACCTTGAGCGTGGCTGAGATGCACCTCTGAAACCTTCGAAGACCTTAGAAAGACAGGGTAGGATAGATATCGGTCTGTAGCAGTTTGGGTCTAGAGGGTCACCCCCTTTGAAGAGGGGGATAACCGTGGCAGCTTTCCATTCTTTGGGAATCTCAGACGATACGAAAGAGAGGTTGAACAGGCTAGTAATAGGGGTTGCAACAATTACGGCAGATAATTTTAGAAAGAGAGGGTCCAGATTGTCTAGCCCGGCTGATTTGTAGGAGTCCAGATTTTGTAGCTCTTTCAGAACATCATCTATCCAGATTTGGGTGAAGGAGAAATGGGGAGGCTTGGGTGAGTTGCTGTGGGGAGTGCAGGGCTGTTGACCGGGTGTAGGAGTAGCCAGGTGGAAAGCATGGCCAGCCGTAGAAAAATTATTATTGAAATTCTCAATTATAGTGGATTTATCGGTGGTGAGTGTTTCCTAACCTCAGTGCAGTGGGCAGATGGGAGGAGGTGTTCTTATTCTCCTCAGACTTTAGTGTCCCAGAACTTTTGAGTTTGTACTACAGGATCCCAGAACTTTTGAGTTTGTACTACAGGATGCAAATTTCTGTTTGAAAAAGCTAGCCTTAGTTGTCCTAAATGCCTGTGTATATTGGTTCCTAACTTCCCTGAAAAGTTGCATATCACGGGGGCTATTCGGTGCTAATGCAGAACGCCATAGGATGTTTTTGTGCTGGTCAAGGACAGTCAGGTCTGGAGTGAACCAAGGACTATATCTATTCCTGGTTGAATTTTTTGTTGTTGACTGGAGCATGCTCATTTAAGATGGTGAGGAAGGCACTTTTAAAGAATAACCAGGCATCCTCTACTGACGGGATGAGGTCAATGTCATTCCAGGATACCCCGGCCAGGTCGATTAGAAAGGCCTGCTCGTTGAAGTGTTTTAGGGAGCGTTTGACAGTGATGAGGGGTGGTCCCATTACGGATGCAGGCCGTGATCGCTGAGATCTTGGTTGAGAACAGCAGAGGTGTATTTGGATTGTCCTGATCACATCATTCCTGGATAAAATACAATCGCTCTGTGCCTCCCCCCCCATCTGTCCTGTGAAGATGAAGAGGTCCTGGGCTCAGAGGTTCGATCGAGGCTGACGTCAGAAGACAGAGACCTACAGAAACCCAGGAGTCTTCCTCTCAGACAGATCTCACTGAGAAGGAGGAGAAAGCCTGTCAGACATCCAGCTCTGAGAGGACCAAGGCTGCCCCAGGCTGCACTATGGAGGAGCTGGACACCAGGTATTTAAAAATTATTGTGCTATTGCAGGATTTGATTTGTTTCATGAAACAATCTATGATTATAGATTGGAGTACAAATCTGTCCTATGGTTGACTGACTTGACTTAACTTGACTTAAGGCCTTGGCTCCAATGAGAATCATAGGCTATTGACGAATGTATATGACTGAACAACCAATAAACTCTACTACTACAACTACAACAGGCTCTGGGAACAGAAGCTACAGCGAGAGGCAGACCTGGCTCGACGCAGGGCAGTGGAGGATGCTGGGAAACGAGTCCAGAGAGAACTACAGGAGAAACACCTGGAGGACATGGCTAAACAGGTCAGGGAGGAAATGTTTAATAAAATCTTCTCTGAATCATGTGGGGGGGGGGGGGGGGGGGTTATTTTTATTTAGACATTTTCGAAAGTACATACCGGCTGTATGCTAAGTGAAACTCCATATTTGGAGAGTAACAAACTTATAAAAAAATATATATATATTTAAAAAAATAGTTACTCATCATCGACATCTCTAAAGCACAGAAACTGGGACAGCAGGGACCCACTCTCTGATACTGGGGTAGCAGGGACCCACTCTCTGATACTGGGGCAGCAGGGACCCACTCTCTGATACTGGGGCAGCAGGGACCCACTCTCTGATACTGGGGCAGCAGGGACCCACTCTCTGATACTGGGGCAGCAGGGACCCACTCTCTGATACTGGGGCAGCAGGGACCCACTCTCTGATACTGGGGCAGCAGGGACCCACTCTCTGATACTGGGGCAGCAGGGACCCACTCTCTGATACTGGGGTAGCAGGGACCCACTCTCTGATACTGGGGTAGCAGGGACCCACTCTCTGATACTGGGGCAGCAGGGACCCACTCTCTGATACTGGGGCAGCAGGGACCCACTCTCTGATACTGGGGCAGCAGGGACCCACTCTCTGATACTGGGGCAGCAGGGACCCACTCTCTGATACTGGGGTAGCAGGGACCCACTCTCTGATACTGGGGCAGCAGGGACCCACTCTCTGATACTGGGGCAGCAGGGACCCACTCTCTGATACTGGGGTAGCAGGGACCCACTCTCTGATACTGGGGCAGCAGGGACCCACTCTCTGATACTGGGGCAGCAGGGACCCACTCTCTGATACTGGGGCAGCAGGGACCCACTCTCTGATACTGGGGCAGCAGGGACCCACTCTCTGATACTGGGGTAGCAGGGACCCACTCTCTGATACTGGGGTAGCAGGGACCCACTCTCTGATACTGGGGCAGCAGGGACCCACTCTCTGATACTGGGGCAGCAGGGACCCACTCTCTGATACTGGGGCAGCAGGGACCCACTCTCTGATACTGGGGCAGCAGGGACCCACTCTCTGATACTGGGGTAGCAGGGACCCACTCTCTGATACTGGGGCAGCAGGGACCCACTCTCTGATACTGGGGCAGCAGGGACCCACTCTCTGATACTGGGGTAGCAGGGACCCACTCTCTGATACTGGGGCAGCAGGGACCCACTCTCTGATACTGGGGCAGCAGGGACCCACTCTCTGATACTGGGGCAGCAGGGACCCACTCTCTGATACTGGGGCAGCAGGAACCCACTCTCTGATACTGGGGCAGCAGGGACCCACTCTCTGATACTGGGGCAGCAGGGACCCACTCTCTGATACTGGGGCAGCAGGGACCCACTCTCTGATACTGGGGCAGCAGGGACCCACTCTCTGATACTGGGGCAGCAGGGACCCACTCTCTGATACTGGGGCAGCAGGGACCCACTCTCTGATACTGGGGCAGCAGGGACCCACTCTCTGATACTGGGGCAGCGGGGACCCACTCTCTGATACTGGGGCAGCGGGGACCCACTCTCTGATACTGGGGTAGCGGGGACCCACTCTCTGATACTGGGGCAGCGGGGACCCACTCTCTGATACTGGGGCAGCGGGGACTGTTGATAATGGGATATGTAGGAGGGTGAGCCGGTCAAGGATCGATTCAGACAAGGTGGTCTATTGTATGACAAGTGACAGTTTAATTATGAGTAAAGATATCTGGTACAACGTATACGGGTCATCCCTCTGAGTCTTGCCGTGCCGTTCCTTGTCACACAATGTTCAGCTAAGAAGGAGATTAGGTGTGTGCGCTGGTTTCTGCAAGTCAAGGCTGTCTCTTCCTCCCAATGTGTGGGTGTATGTCTTATCTGTGTGTCCTCGGCAGTTAGTGTGTGTAATGTGTGTGTGCTGTGTGTGTGTGTGTGGGAGCTATCCTGTATGGGACCTAACATGTTTTACTGTGAAAATACGTTGTCTCAGTTATAGCAATGTAATAGCAGTAGGCTGGTCACCTGCATAAGAAATAGCACTTCCTTACAAATCCCTCGACACAACCTAACTAGATCCAGACACAAAAAGAAAACTTTTCCCAGAAGGAAAAGTTTTGTGATTCCCTCTCTTCACATCTCCTAAGAGATGTGACATAAACTAGGCTAACAATTACAAAGTTTAAAATACCTTCATGTTCTCCATTCGATCCCACTATGTACTAGATTGGCTACCAGCCACCTAGGAACTTGCAACCCTCATGTCAAAAGAGAACAACAGCTCATTCAAAAACAGAACAAAAGAAAATGGTGTGAAATTTAAGCCCCCCTTTTTGACACCCTCTAGGGTGTCACTCATTATCCCTTATTTCAGCAGTCATAGCATTTCATGAAAAGAAAAACAAAACCTAGTAGGCACTCTCAACCTCATCCTCAAATTCGGGCAGGTCATTAGCAAGCAGAGGAAACATCTGGGAAAGGGGGGAAGGGTCAATAGCTCTAGAGATAACCCTAGTGGTAAGGGAACGGATACATGGAATGCAACAGCATCCACAGAGAACCAAAATGGCCGCGAACACCGAAATGGAGACCAAAATGGAGGAGACCAGGGTTTTATATTTACCAAAGGCACTCATCCAGGAGTCCCACATTGAGGTATCAATCCCAGAATGAGATTTCATTTTACCATTAAGAGTCCTCAAACCTTCTAGGGCTATGGTCAAGCTACCATCGGAGGCTGTGTTATTAGGGATGAAAGTACAACACTGTTCACCAAACATAGTGCAAGCTCCACCTTTCTCTGCCAGTAGCATATCCACTGCAATGCGATTCTGGAATGTATTCTATCCACATTTTTATTAACAGTGCACCACCAACAAATGGAGGACTCAAACCCAGCTGCCACCTGATCCACCAACTTGTACTCGTCAGGAACTCCCCTTGGGACTCCAATGGCGTCTATGTACGTCGGATCACCACTAGATGGGGTGGTGGCACGCCTGGAACGTCCCCTCCAATATTCAGGGTTCACCCTCTGGACCCTAAGGATGAGGTCTCCAGCCTCTGTAGGGTAGATAGAAACAGGCAAAAGGAGAGTAACAAGTGCACAGCTTCCAGTAGTATTGGAGGGTAATTTATCAAACAGGACAGTGTTGCCACACCACCACCCCACATCTGCTCTGGATATTGGCCTGAAACTCCCAACAATGTTGATTGTATCCAGACACCAATTCCCAGGAACCTGTCCCACATTAGTACCGCCTCCCGTCATTTTGACACAGGTGAAATGTGCCCTGGCAACCTTGTTGGAAAACAATGGTTTCCTAGCAGTAGATTTAGTCATGGGATAGACAGCATCCCAGGCAGAGCAATTACAACTGGGGTTATCCGTAGTCATTAATGGGATTAAACATGTTAGAGTCACATCTGTAACAGACTTCTTAAAACACGGTATGATGCAAGCAGCACAACACATCAATAATAAAAATACAAGAATTAGGGTCAGAAATCCAGTAACCACCATACCAGTGTACTTACCAAACCAGGCTCCCAACCAAAAGAACAGTCCAGACTCCTCCACCCCCGCCATGGTCCTCATCTCAGCAGATAATGCACCAAGCCCATTAAAGGCCTTAGCTATACCACCATCTGGAGTGGTGTTATTAGGAATATACGTGCAACATTGTTCACCGAACATCTTGCAGACTGTCTGGCAACCCTAGATGTGGCCTCAAGCTGTTCAGACAGACCAGTGAGTGCATCACGGGGGTAATTCACAAAACGCTGTTGATTATAGTAGATATAACTGATCCATGCAGTCTGTCTAGCATCCACTATGGCCGGACCTATAATAGGTAGTAAGTGCCAGAGTCCATCATTCCTACCCAAGGCCTGAAACTCATGAGGAACCCCCATTGGCACTCCCAACAGGTTAGTGTGTATGTCAACTACATCCTCTGTCCATGGAGCACTACGTCTATGTCTCCCATGGGATGGAATGTTTTCAGGCCCCCTGGATACAGAACCCAACAGCTGTTCAGAAGTAACATCAACAATGGTCAGTGGAATTATCAAACTGGTCAGAGCACACGTACCTTGCCAGTCTCCTCTAAGAATGGGTCTCAGTACTCTTTTGGGTCCACATATCCACCACACATCAGCCAGACCACTAGTTTGGTTTAGGCCTGTAACTGGCCAAGTGGCATAAATGGTTATGTTACTGCTGCAATCAGCTTCAGGCAATCTCCCATAGTCCATGCCACTACCTGTACCCGTGATGCAACTGTAATTGCCCCCATATGCCTTAACACCCCAAGGGGCCCGATGAGGAGGTACTGTAGGAAACACAAGGCTCAAAGAGGAACAGAGGGTTGAATTGGGCTGAACCTGGTAAAAACCTCTCAGAATACACAACCACCCCTCTCCTTCTCCTATAGCAAATGGGTGTGTAGCCAGAACAAGTCTAGCATGACTACAAATAGTGCAGTCCTTTCTTCTCAGGGTTTTAGCTGTGTACCTCATATAAGACAGCCACAAATTGTCCCTACCATCAAAACCAGTCTCAGTGCCTAATTGATCAATAGCTGTGTAGTCTCTAACATTAATTACCTGAATGGGATTTTTTAACACAGTGGTGGTAGGTGGCAGGTTCGGTCCAGGGGTGGTAGAGGAGTGTGTCTGGCCCTGGTTCGTCTGGGACCTCTGGTTTTGGCAGCTTCCTAATAGAAAACACACCCATCGTGTCTGTCCCGGTCCTTTGTAGTCCGAGGGTGTAAGTGCCTGCATCAGAGAGCTTAATAGTTTTGATGGTTAGTAGGATTTCATCACCTTTACAAAGTTCAACAGTGCTACCAGGTTTTCCCCATATGATGGAAAACCTATCCACCTTTGTGGGATCCCCTATGCTATAAGAATACCCTCTTCTCCAATCCTAGAATTGTCCCAAGTTGGTTATCATGTAATCCCCATATGGACACCCTCCCCCATTACACAGGTACACTGACACTCCTGTAAAGCCCCACCCTCTCCCAGAGAACACATCACTAGCAAGAGCCAGACACATCTTCACTTCTATGAACAAAAACAGGGGTGACAGGACAGGGAGGGTTACTTCATTCGAGAGATGGCCCCCGGAATTCTGTTAATTCCAGTTCTCCTCTCGAACACTGTTTATTGTTCGACAGTGTCAGTGTCAATGTGTCAATGTGTCCTACCCTCCCCCGTGCAATATGAATCCGGGTAGCTCTTTCAGCTAGCTGTCACCAGGAGTCCTTGTATGGTCCCCCCAACAAGCCTCTGGGACTGGATTGAGTGACTTCACCTGTAGTTCACCTGTAATGCATAAAATCCTGGACATACAGGCTTGGTTAACAAACAGTTTCTCATATGTTTTATCTGATTATATCTTTAGTTTCTTATCCAATAGGCCCCATCCTATCCTAGACCACAATTTACCCATCCCCCTTTTGATACCTGGCTCTGCCCAGGTAACAACCTTACCTACTCTAAATAATGACTTAGGTAAGATTAGTATATTATCCTTCTGTTCTGACATTATCATGTAGGAGCGCCCCTTTCATTTTCCACATGTCCAATTCTCCCTTTTGTCTCCACTCAGTAACTGTTATCTACACATTCTGTTATCTTTGCTCGTCCTGGCTCCCTTTTAAAACTTCTCCTCTCTGCTCTCCAACCTTCAAGGTCTCTGCAGTGCAGGGGAGGGCTCTTCTGTCTGCCTTTTCCCCTTATCTGTCTGTAGCTCGTTTTCTCATGTTTCCAAATTTGAACTAAATGTCTCACTGTTTGGCTTTATCTAAACTCATGGATTTTTTTTTAGAAAAACATGTCTATGGTGGCACTTTCTTAAGTCCTTATATAGGTTAATTAAACCCCACTATAATTAATTTACCTTAAAAAATAAAATACAAAATTTAAATTAAAAAAAAAAAAAAAAAAAAAAAAACGTATTACCCATGACCACAAATTAAATATTCAAATGGCACCCCCTATATACAGGTGTTAAAACCAAACACAAATATCTCAATTTCTTCCCTGCCCTGTTGGCTCAAAATATGTCCCAAATACTTAACATGAGTCTACCATAAATAAAACTTATCCTAGCTAAATTTTCACACCACGTTCATCAGAGAAAATATATTGACACTATAATGTAAATTTCACTGCCCTTTTGTATTAAATTACCTTAATATCAGTATTACAAATTACCCTAGATTCTCCATCCAAATGGCTTTCCAATGAGGCTGATCAGACCACAAAGGAAAGTTACAATGGAGGTCATAAGTCATACCACCCCTTCAAAGAAGTGTTTCTTACTATATTAAACAACATTCCTCTATCAAAAGATTTCACCTATTTAATTAAGACTCAGAAAATAAAAACGTATAATATTTCATATGTGAGTGTACCCCTTTAAGATATCTTGTCTCTGGGAACATGGAAATCCCCTTAAACCCAAAACGTTTGCTACAAACAAAACCTAATAATTATAATAATACCTTCAAATAATTTGTTTTAAATTTCCTCAATGTTTCATGTAACTCATTCAGTCTTTAAAGGATTGTCTCCCCAAAATGCTTTATACCCTGCCAATAAACTCACACAATTGTGATAAACGTGCACTGTCCCTTTAACATAAAATAATATCAGCCTGCAATCCACTCTGCGGGCCTTTCATTGTTCCCCATAATGAAAACAGATTCTAATGTTAGTATACCTTAACCTCCTGTTTAATTTCAGTGGTGTTATCTGAACAATCAAACCAAAATCAATAACCGGGAAGTACTTGTGTAAATTAATTAAAAGAACAAAATAAATCTACCTTATTTCTCAGCACTTGGTTAGAACATCACTCCCGTTTTACATCGAACACACCCTTCGCCCCGTCCCTAGTGTATATCTTATCTATTATTCAGTGGCTCAATTAATGTTTAACGTAAGTATGTTCAGATGTTGATTATGTAATTCTACAATATTAGTATAGTTCAAACCTCATAATATAAATCTACACACAGAATTTTACGTTAATAGAGTTTAACACTTTTTCCAACAGTCATGCACACCCCCTCAATATTCTATGATATAACTCTCATCAGCAAGCCTGCGACTTTTTCAACATTCTCACCGGTACCAGCTCCAACTGAAATACCTAATGTACCACACTCGCTTGGTCCCCGACCTCATTCATACCGATATTAGTTCCCGACTGAATATCAAGCGTATTTCATGCACCCCAGCAAGCAGACCAGTGGGAGACACAATGGCCCCGCCTTCTGTCCATTCTCCGTACAGCTTCTCACCCCGTCTCTTCCACTCCTTACCCTCTCTGCCTTCATTCAATTCTAGAGTGGACTTCAGCGTTTTCAACACCTTTTCTATATTCAACGATATTTTATGTACATTACAATACTGTCAACAACCTATGCCTTTACTAAAACTGCCTCACTCAAACTTGGTAGTCAGTGCGCCGACTTCACTACGCGATGTACTTCACACACACACCTATGCTTTGTTAGGACCTTAGAGAGACCCTTTCCCAAAGGCTAAATCGGTCTCAAGTCCGAGTAATCAATTCAAATATCCGTCATTCACACTTGGCCCTGCCTAGTACATCACATTCGCATCATATGGCTTTCCATTCGCACTTTGGTGGTCACTCGTTACCCACCATTCATACATGTAGTAAGTGTTCTCTGTTACCACCTACCAGCCAGGCATACTAGTACATCCCATACACAATGCACCATTAAGTATTGTCGATCAATAATAAAATTGCAGTTGCCAATAGAGATATTACTTTCTCAACTATTTTCCAATCTCACACATCATAATAGTTTAAATTTAGTAATTTACATCAAACAGCAGAGAGGGATTTGGCGACATCTCCTGAGGGAGGTCCGTCAGCTCATCTTCCCCCTCTGTGGGAGTAACCACCCCCATCAATTCTGGTTTCTTATTCAGTTGTGCTCTACGGGTCTCCCCAAGTGCCTATCTTCAATTCAGCTTCTGCTTTCTCTCTCTGTTTAGTCCCTTCCTTCTTGAATACATGCAATTTGTTCTGTTCTATCTCCCTGTCTTTAGCTTCCTGTAATGCTTCACGCAACTCGCCTTCCATTGTGCTAAGCTGGACCCTATTTGGCGTTCCCCCTACTAAATAACCTGCCTGTGTCCACTTCAACTTCAACCCTTCCCAAACCTTCTTTATTGACTTCCACTGTTCCTTTCCTCCTGACCTATCTTGCATACGTTGATCTAGAAAATCATTGAATTTTAATTTTGGAGGTTGCGGAGTCGCCATTTTAGTTTAATAATATTTACGTGTTTTTTGGAAATATTTTGTACACTCTCTGGATATACTTAGCCCGTCACTGGCTCGTGCCAGTGATGTATTCTTAGGAGACACTATTACTCGTACTCTGTCTTAACTCAGAGCCTCTCCGTCATATATCCAGAATTTTCGGCAATAATGTTTTAATGATTAAACACGAGCCCCCAATTCAGGAAATGATCTTCAACATTAATGTTTTAACAATTTGGATATATATATATATATATATATATATATATATATATATTTTTTTTGTAATTTAGGAAATACTTTTTCCACAATAATTTTAAATATTGGTAATGATATCAGGGACTTGTGAAACGCCGTTTACATTTAGTCTATAGTCAACACACAAATATTCTTACATGGACATAGTCTTAAACAAAATTGATCAATTAGAACATCTTATTCTATGACATCACACATTAGTACATTTATCACATTAATTCTGGCCACAACACAAAGCGGACTTTTCAGTCCAACATACATTAATCTATTGTAGACACCTCACCGGACACAGCCGGCTATTGGATTTTAACCTCACCGGACACAGCCTGGCTATTGGTTATCACTACGCCTAATTGGAGTTTCTATATACTACTTTTGCAGATGCCCGACCGGTCACTAACCGGACTATCGGTAGCAACTCTGGTCACGTCCTTTTTCAGACGCCCGACCGGTCACCAGCCGGACAATCGGTAGCAACTCTGGTCACGTCTATGTTCAATTATAGATCACCTTACCGGACTCAAGCCGGACCGGTCACTAGCCGGACTATCAGTAGCACTCTATATTGACTATTTTATCCCTTACCGGTGTCTGCCACCGGACCGTTCGCAAGCCGGACTATCAGAATATTCTACGTTGTAAGTTAATTTAGGTCTACTTCTACTTATCCCTTACCGGTGTCTGCCACCGGACCGTTCTCAAGCCGGACTATCGGAATATTCTAATTACCACATATGTTTACTTCACTGTCAATTTCAAGTCCATTATTTATGTCAAATTTACACAAAAATTCTTACCCACACTCGGTACTACTGATCGTAATTTGGTATGACTATTCGACAATATGCAAAGTTTGATAAAACAGGTTTTGCTTACCTTATTTTGTGGTCGACCAGAGATCAGTTTCCCGAGTTGAGCAGAATTGTTGTCCACCCCCGAATGGTTTTCACCTGTCCTCCGGGAACCGTCCTTTCACCAACTCGCCCCCTCACACCCACATCAACCACTCTGGACTGGGTCGTTAGTAAACCATCCTCTGCTACCAAGTTTCTGTTGATAATGGGATATGTAGGAGGGTGAGCCGGTCAAGGATCGATTCAGACAAGGTGGTCTATTGTATGACAAGTGACAGTTTAATTATGAGTAAAGATATCTGCTACAACGTATACGGGCCCATTTCATTCGGTTCTTAAGGAACCAGCAGAAAAGAAGCCCAGATAACAGAGTGCACATGTCTCATATACAGAACAGAAAGTAGGTTGATTCTAGAAGATCAGGTCTTCGGGTTGGTTCAGGCTGAGGTGTAGTCTTCTTGGATTGGCCCTGTTGGGCCGTCCGTCATCCCTCTGAGTCTTGTCGTGCCGTTCCTTGTCACACAATGTTCAGCTAAGAAGGAGATTAGGTGTGTGCGCTGTCCTCAGTCACACAATGTTCGGCTGAAAAAGGAGATTTGGTGTGTGCGCTGGTTTCTGCAAGTCAAGGCTGTCTCTTCCTCCCAATGTGTGGGTGTATGTCTTATCTGTGTGTCCTCGGCAGTTAGTGTGTGTAATGTGTGTGTGCTGTGTGTGTGGGTGTGGGAGCTATCCTGTATGGGACCTAACATGTTTTACTGTGAAAATACGTTGTCTCAGTTATAGCAATGTAATAGCAGTAGGCTGGTCACCTGCATAAGAAATAGCACTTCCTTACAGGACCCACTCTCTGATACTGGGGCAGCAGGGACCCACTCTCTGATACTGGGGTAGCGGGGACCCACTCTCTGATACTGGGGCAGCGGGGACCCACTCTGTAACATTGGCCCTCAGTGATACAACTGATTGTCTCAGATTCTGGAAACTTTTAATGTTCAAATGAGGCAATTAATTTAGCAGAAACATACATACATACATACATACATACAGGCAAAATCACATATTTAAAAACAGATTCACAAGCCATATCGGCTGAATTACATGCCTATTCATCCAAATGTCAAAATGTGTGGTACAGGTTGAAGGAGCAGCAAGCCGAGTCTATAGCCGATGGCTCCAGGACGTCCCCTCCCTGCCGGGGTACAAGGCAGCGCTCCAGAGAGAACGAGAGAAGTGGGAGAAGGTGCAGGAGAAACACGTTCAACAACAGGTACAACTGACTGTCACTGTTTCACTGTGTTTCTTGTCTGAATCATCAGTTTGTGATTTTTGCTCATATTGGGGATACTATTCATCTTTTTCGCTAAGTTGTACGGTATTTAACATCATCCCTGGATAAAATACATCTCTCTTTGTCGCTAAGTTGTACAGTACTTAACATCATCCCTGGATAAAATACATCTCTCTTTGTCGCTAAGTTGTACAGTACTTAACATCATCCCTGGATAAAATACATCTCTCTTTGTCGCTAAGTTGTACAGTACTTAACATCCAAACAGAGAATGAGTTGAAAGATTAGCGGTGAAATTGTCCTTTTTAACTAACTTCATCCCAGTAGTCTGATAGTAACAAAACCTAGCACTTCTTCTGCTTCACTCCAAAGCATCTTGTAGTTCTAGTTTCTCTCCCTCCTCTCTGATTTGGGTCGATGTCCCTAGTCCTGACTGTAGCAGAGGAGAGGCGGCAGGAGGAGAGGCCTAGGAGTTCAGGACAAGTCCAGAGGGTTGAGGAGATGCATCGCTGCAGCCAGCTGGAGGAGAAGGATCTGAAGACCGAGGTGGAGGAGGTGGCCCATCTGCAGAGCCAGGTGGCCCATCTGCAGAGCCAGGTGGCCCATCTGCAGAGCCAGCTAGACCGTGAGAGGGAGGAAAAGGCTGCCCTGCTGAAAGCAGAGATGGCTGCAGCCAGAGCCTCCTGGAACAGAGATAAACAGCAGGAGATCTCCTCACTGCAGGCCTTCCAGGAGGAGCAGCTGAAACGGGCCCGGGATGAGGCGCAGGGGGAGGTCGAGCTCCTCCTTCAGAAGGAGGCTGAGCTGCAGCAGGCTCTGAGGGACCAAGAGGAGGACTGGAGGAGACAGGAGGAGAGCAGGGGCCAGGAGCATAGGCAGGCCAGAGAGGAGATGCTCCAGGAGCTTCAGGCTGGGCTGAAGGAGGTGCAGACTATGCTCCTCAAAGGAGGAGCCCACAAAGAGAAGGAGAATGGAGGAGAGGTGGAAGGGAGATGGAGGACCAGTGGAAGCATTAAAGAACTCCTCATGTCTACGTGTAAATACCTCATCTCTAAAGCTGTAGCCCAGGCCAAGAACGAGTGGAAAAAGGTGGGTGTCTGTCTTTCTCTCTCTACGCTCCTCTCTCTGATCTCCTCTCTCTCTCTCTGCTCTCCTCTCTCTCTCTCTGCTCTCACTAGATGTGGTAAAGAGGTCAATTGAATGCAGACCGTGGGGGATAGGAGGACTCCAGACTGGAACACAACCTCCAACAAATCTTATCTATCTAAGTGGATATTTATCAAATCCGTCATGATAGAATACATCAAATCAGGCCCCAAAATCGGTTGACTAAAGTCTGATTTGTATATATTTAACTGATCTCGCTGCGTAACATTTAGAAGTAGTCCCCTTTTTAACGTTTAGAAGAAGTGACTGCTAAATGCTAACTGCCATTGTATAAGCTGATAGCATAGCTAGCATAGAGAAATCGGGGGTGACATTCAGTCTCTTTGAACTCTAATGCAGTTGATTGGTGACATGAACATGTCCTGGGGTTTATTATGGATCCCTGTTAGTTCCTGCCAGGGCAGCAGCTACTCTTCCTGGGGTTTATTATGGATCCCCATTAGTTCCTGCCAAGGCAGCAGCTACTCTTCCTGGGGTTTATTATGGATCCCCGTTAGTTCCTGCCAGGGCAGCAGCTACTCTTCCTGGGGTTTATTATGGATCCCCATTAGTTCCTGCCAAGGCAGCAGCTACTCTTCCTGGGGTTTATTATGGATCCCCATTAGTTCCTGCCAAGGCAGCAGCTACTCTTCCTGGGGTTTATTATGGATCCCCATTAGTTCCTGCCAAGGCAGCAGCTACTCTTCCTGGGGTTTATTATGGATCCCCATTAGTTCCTGCCAAGGCAGCAGCTACTCTTCCTGGGGTTTATTATGGATCCCCATTAGTTCCTGCCAAGGCAGCAGCTACTCTTCCTGGGGTTTATTATGGATCCCCATTAGTTCCTGCCAAGGCAGCAGCTACTCTTCCTGGGGTTTATTATGGATCCCCATTAGTTCCTGCCAAGGCAGCAGCTACTCTTCCTGGGGTTTATTATGGATCTCCATTAGTTCCTGCCAAGGCAGCAGCTACTCTTCCTGGGGTTTATTATGGATCCCCATTAGTTCCTGCCAAGGCAGCAGCTACTCTTCCTGGGGTTTATTATGGATCCCCATTAGTTCCTGCCAAGGCAGCAGCTACTCTTCCTGGGGTTTATTATGGATCCCCATTAGTTCCTGCCAAGGCAGCAGCTACTCTTCCTGGGGTTTATTATGGATCCCCATTAGTTCCTGCCAAGGCAGCAGCTACTCTTCCTGGGGTTTATTATGGATCCCCATTAGTTCCTGCCAAGGCAGCAGCTACTCTTCCTGGGGTTTATTATGGATCCCCATTAGTTCCTGCCAAGGCAGCAGCTACTCTTCCTGGGGTTTATTATGGATCCCCATTAGTTCCTGCCAAGGCAGCAGCTACTCTTCCTGGGGTTTATTATGGATCCCCATTAGTTCCTGCCAAGGCAGCAGCTACTCTTCCTGGGGTTTATTATGGATCCCCGTTAGTTCCTGCCAAGGCAGCAGCTACTCTTCCTGGGGTTTATTATGGATCCCCGTTAGTTCCTGCCAAGGCAGCAGCTACTCTTCCTGGGGTTTATTATGGATCCCCGTTAGTTCCTGCCAAGGCAGCAGCTACTCTTCCTGGGGTTTATTATGGATCCCTGTTAGTTCCTGCCAAGGCAGCAGCTACTCTTCCTGGGGTTTATTATGGATCCCCGTTAGTTCCTGCCAAGGCAGCAGCTACTCTTCCTGGGGTTTATTATGGATCCCCATTAGTTCCTGCCAGGGCAGCAGCTACTCTTCCTGGGGTTTATTATGGATCCCCATTAGTTCCTGCCAGGGCAGCAGCTACTCTTCCTGGGCTTTATTATGGATCCCCATTAGTTCCTGCCAAGGCAGCAGCTACTCTTCCTGGGGTTTATTATGGATCCCCATTAGTTCCTGCCAAGGCAGCAGATACTCTTCCTGGGGTTTATTATGGATCCCCATTAGTTCCTGCCAAGGCAGCAGCTACTCTTCCTGGGGTTTATTATGGATCCCCATTAGTTCCTGCCAAGGCAGCAGCTACTCTTCCTGGGGTTTATTATGGATCCCCATTAGTTCCTGCCAAGGCAGCAGCTACTCTTCCTGGGGTTTATTATGGATCCCCATTAGTTCCTGCCAAGGCAGCAGCTACTCTTCCTGGGGTTTATTATGGATCCCCGTTAGTTCCTGCCAGGGCAGCAGCTACTTTTCCTGGGGTTTATTATGGATCCCTGTTAGTTCCTGCCAAGGCAGCTGCTACTGTTCCTGGGATTTATTATGGATCCCCATTAGTTCCTGCCAAGGCAGCAGCTACTCTTCCTGGGGTTTATTATGGATCCCCATTAGTTCCTGTCAAGGCAGCAGCTACTCTTCCTGGGGTTTATTATGGATCCCCAAGGCAGCAGCTACTCTTCCTGGGATTTATTATGGATCCCCATTAGTTCCTGCCAAGGCAGCAGCTACTCTTCCTGGGGTCCAGCAAAAATTAAGGCAGTTTATACTATTTTAAAAACATTCACACACTGTAGGGTTGACATCTATGCAAGCAATTATACTCTTGTGAAATGTAAGCTAATTTTGCTGGGGGGGAATGTGGAGAGTGGGCATCTTTCCTCCATGCGTTTCCATGGCGATTTCAGCGATTTGGTCGAGTTCCATTGACCTCTTTACTGCATGTATTGTTTACTGTGCCTAGGTATGGTAGCAGGTGTACCACTGTGTTGCGTAAAACAATTGTAGTTATATCTCGAAGGCTGTGTTGACCTGACTCACAGTGTGTTTTGAGGGCTGTGTTGACCTGACTAACAGTGTGTTTTGAGGGCTGTGTTGACCTGACTCACAGTGTGTTTTGAGGGCTGTGTTGACCTGACTCACAGTGTGTTTTGAGGGCTGTGTTGACCTGACTAACAGTGTGTTTTGAGGGCTGTGTTGACCTGACTCACAGTGTGTTTTGAGGGCTGTCTTGACCTGACTAACAGTGTGTTTTGAGAGCTGTGTTGACCTGACTAACAGTGTGTTTTGAGGGCTGTCTTGACCTGACTAACAGTGTGTTTTGAGAGCTGTCTTGACCTGACTAACAGTGTGTTTTGAAGGCTGTGTTGACCTGACTAACAGTGTGTTTTGAGGGCTGTGTTGACCTGACTAACAGTGTGTTTTGAGGGCTGTGTTGACCTGACTAACAGTGTGTTTTGTTAGTTAGTTAGTTCCGTTAGTTCCTGCCAGGGCAGCAGCTACTCTTCCTGGGGTTTATTATGGATCCCCATTAGTTCCTGCCAAGGCAGCAGCTACTCTTCCTGGGGTTTATTATGGACCCCCATTAGTTCCTGCCAGGGCAGCAGCTACTCTTCCTGGGGTTTATTATGGATCCCTGTTAGTTCCTGCCAAGGCAGCTGCTACTCTTCCTGGGGTTTATTATGGATCCCTGTTAGTTCCTGCCAAGGCAGCAGCTACTCTTCCTGGGGTTTATTATGGATCCCCATTAGTTCCTGCCAAGGCAGCAGCTACTGTTCCTGGGATTTATTATGGATCCCTGTTAGTTCCTGCCAAGGCAGCTGCTACTCTTCCTGGGGTTTATTATGGATCCCCATTAGTTCCTGCCAAGGCAGCAGCTACTCTTCCTGGGGTTTATTATGGATCCCTGTTAGTTCCTGCCAAGGCAGCTGCTACTCTTCCTGGGGTTTATTATGGATCCCTGTTAGTTCCTGCCAAGGCAGCAGCTACTCTTCCTGGGGTTTATTATGGATCCCCATTAGTTCCTGCCAAGGCAGCAGCTACTGTTCCTGGGATTTATTATGGATCCCCATTAGTTCCTGCCAAGGCAGCAGCTACTCTTCCTGGGGTTTATTATGGATCCCCATTAGTTCCTGTCAAGGCAGCAGCTACTCTTCCTGGGGTTTATTATGGATCCCCAAGGCAGCAGCTACTCTTCCTGGGATTTATTATGGATCCCCATTAGTTCCTGCCAAGGCAGCAGCTACTCTTCCTGGGGTTTATTATGGATCCCTGTTAGTTCCTGCCAAGGCAGCAGCTACTCTTCCTGGGGTTTATTATGGATCCCCATTAGTTCCTGCCAAGGCAGCAGCTACTGTTCCTGGGATTTATTATGGATCCCCATTAGTTCCTGCCAAGGCAGCAGCTACTCTTCCTGGGGTTTATTATGGATCCCCATTAGTTCCTGTCAAGGCAGCAGCTA
Source organism: Oncorhynchus clarkii lewisi (assembly GCF_045791955.1). NCBI lineage: Eukaryota > Metazoa > Chordata > Actinopteri > Salmoniformes > Salmonidae > Oncorhynchus > Oncorhynchus clarkii. Next base: position 92,910,905 of record NC_092148.1, read on the forward strand.
CTCTTCCTGGGGTTTATTATGGATCCCCAAGGCAGCAGCTACTCTTCCTGGGATTTATTATGGATCCCCATTAGTTCCTGCCAAGGCAGCAGCTACTCTTCCTGGGGTCCAGCAAAAATTAAGGCAGTTTATACTATTTTAAAAACATTCACACACTGTAGGGTTGACATCTATGCAAGCAATTATACTCTTGTGAAATGTAAGCTAATTTTGCTGGGAGGGAATGTGGAGAGTGGGCATCTTTCCTCCATGCGTTTCCATGGCGATTTGGTCGAGTTCCATTGACCTCTTTACTGCATGTATTGTTTACTGTGCCTAGGCATGGTAGCAGGTGTACCACTGTGTTGCGTAAAACAATTGTAGTTATATCTCGAAGGCTGTGTTGACCTGACTAACAGTGTGTTTTGAGGGCTGTGTTGACCTGACTCACAGTGTGTTTTGAGGGCTGTGTTGACCTGACTAACAGTGTGTTTTGAGGGCTGTGTTGACCTGACTCACAGTGTGTTTTGAGGGCTGTGTTGACCTGACTCACAGTGTGTTTTGAGGGCTGTGTTGACCTGACTAACAGTGTGTTTTGAGGGCTGTGTTGACCTGACTAACAGTGTGTTTTGAGGGCTGTGTTGACCTGACTAACAGTGTGTTTTGAGGGCTGTCTTGACCCGACTAACAGTGTGTTTTGAGGGCTGTGTTGAGCTTACTAACAGTGTGTGTTGACCTGACTAACAGTGTGTTTTATTGCCCATGTTGTTCTCCAGATCAGTGCGGAAGGGCTTGGCCGGGTACTGAAGGAACGTCGGGAGCGCCAGGAGAAAGAACTCAACCAGATTCATAGTGTGTTTCTTCTCAAGTCTTCTGTGTATAGAATAATATGCCACTTAGCAGACACTGTTATCCAAAGAAATACAGAGTACAGTGAGTGCATAGAGAGTGATCCCTGCAATTAGTAGAATAGATACAATGGCAGAAACACACCTCTAGAGTGGCCCAGTGGTTTAAGGCACTGTATCGCGGTGCTAGCTGTGCCACTAGAGAATCCTGGGTTTGAGTCCAGGCTCTGTCGCAGCCGGCCGCGACCGCGAGACCCCATGGGGTGGCGTACAATTGGCCCAGCGTCGTCCGGGTTAGGCGAGGGTTTGGCCGGCAGGGATGTCCTTGTCCCATCGCGCTCTAGCGACTCCTGTGGCGGGCCGTGCGCAGTGCACGCTGACACGGTCGCCAGGTGTACGGTGTTTCCTCCTCCTACACATTGGTGTGGCTGGTTTCCGCGTTAAGCGGGCATTGTGTCAAGAAGCAGTGCGGCTTGGTTGGGTTGTGTTTCGGAGGACGCACGGCTCTCGACCTTCGCCTCTCCCGAGTCCGTACGGAAGTTGCAGCGACTAGACAAGACTAATTTCCAATTTGAAACCACGAAAATAATAATAATAAATAAATAAAAAATAAAAAAGTGAAACATGTTCTTCTATCGGGCTCCACTGATCACAAGAGAGAAGAGGGTGGTTGTGGGATTGATCTTACTGGATGTTTTTTTTTTTTTTTTTTACCCAAATCAAATTCAAATCATAATAAATCGGTCCCCTCCCTTGTCCCCTCCCTCTTTTTGTAGATGATCACGAGGTGGCACTATGGAAGGAGAACCTGCAGGAACTGGAGGAAATGAAAAGATGTGCAGCCAAAGAATCGTCTGGGTACGAAAACATGACTTTTGACTCGTCCATATTGGATAGTGCTGAGCGATTTTAACCGAATTTACGGTTATTTTTCCGTTTTTTTTAAACACTAATTGACTGACATCAGTTCAATTATTTGAATTTCATTTCGTGTGTGTATATATATATATATATATATATTTGTTCTTCTGTGAGCTTAATGCACACACCGCACACTTCCTCTAGAGATACTTCAGATCCAGCCTGAACTGTACGATGTTGTAGTTTCCAACAGGCATATATATATTCTACATAATTAAGCGCCCGCACTACAGACGGCTATATCGGTCCGCTAATTAAGGCATTGTAAAGGCCTAGTGCACTACTTTTGTGTCATTATTTTTAAAAAATTATTACTATTTTATTCCTGATTTTTCAGCACCCCAGTTATGTTGTAGCGCATAAAACGTGGTAATAAACTACAGTGACCATAAGCCATTGCGCATTTACTTGTCCAGTCTGTGTTTCTTTTATGCCTGCTACAGAAGAGGCGAGAAGAATGAGCGATAGAGAGGGGATATAGAGAGCAGCGGTTGCTTCGTGAGGTATCTCTACCTGAAAATACATCATCTACGTGATTGATAGTTGGTATTCGGCAACTTTATTGACTTTGAAGAACTACAAAATAGTGATGTCAGACAGCATATGCAGCAGCTCTATAGGAAGTAATAAAGTCCCCAAATAAAACAAAATGTAATATTTTATTAAAGTCAATTTTAATGTGAATAAATGATGGTTAGTAAGTGATCAGCAGTAATGGACAGTCACTAACCATCACGGGACTTGTATTAATTGTTTTATTCTGTGTTGCAGCATTCAACCCAAATAATGAAAACCAAAATCGTGATCATTTTTAAAATAATAACCGAAAACGAAGAGACCAAGCACGAATCGCTCGGCACTAATATTGGATGTAATTCTAGTCAGATGTATAGTCACAAGTTACCAAATTTAAAAGTTGAGCAAGTTAGATTTTCCCATTAAATTGACCCACATGTATTTTATAAGTAAATAGTTTATGATCCTTGAATGCCATAATTTACTTATTTTGTTAGATACTTCTCCCTATTAGCTGAAATCGTTGTGCTAGCTGTTCGGTGCAAATTTGTCACCTCTCAACTGCCGTAGGGAGTCTACTCCTAAAGTTTTGTGCCAATTTTCTTCATTTTAGGCTCCAAAAAAAGTGATACTGTCCATTTTATATTCAGCTGTGTTTTGTATAGGCTATCAATACGTTATCACGTCATGTTAGACGGGCGTTCAATAATGGGCGATAGCCAGCTAAAATCAGATCGTGTTGATGTTGCTCCTGTAAAAGTCCTTATCTACCCCTAATACTAGTCGACCACTCTGGACTTGTCTGGGCAGACCTGCCTCTCCTCTACATAAAATCAACGTGAGAAACTTGCTAGCAAATGTTTGTGCTATTGACACTAAATAAATACTGCATTCTGACCCCCCCCCCCCCCCCCCCCTCCCCCTCTTTATTAGATTCATGATAGTGTTCTTAGACAAAGCAAGGAAAGAAAGTGTGATTCTCAGCCGTTGTTGGTAATGAATCGTCTTAGCTTTTGAAATGGACTTACTTGTCGGTTACGTTTCTAAAATGAATGTTCACCAAAGACGATCAGATATGGAGCAGCGTTTCCACGCTGGCCTGGAACAGATGAAGGAGCAGTACATGGAGCAGCGTTTCCACGCTGGCCTTGAACAGATGAAGGAGCAGTACATGAAGGCTGTTGAAAAAATCAGAGGTGAGTGAAATAATCTACTACTTTAGCTACAAAGGCTTTGACAAATCCACCCTAGTTGGGTGTGAACTGTGTTTTGGATATTCTCCAGGAATCTCATGTACCACTGTGTTTGGTTGTCCAGGTGACATGCTCCAGGCATCTCATGTACCACGGTGTTTGGTTGTCCAGGTGACATGCTCCAGGCATCTCATGTACCACGGTGTTTGGTTGTCCAGGTGACATGCTCCAGGCATCTCATGTACCACTGTGTTTGGTTGTCCAGGTGACATGCTCCAGGCATCTCATGTACCACAGTGTTTGGTTGTCCAGGTATATCATGTACCACGGTGTTTGGTTGTCCAGGTGACATGCTACGGTACCTTCAGCAGAGTAAAGAGCGAGCAGCGGAGATGATCCGTGTCGAGGTGTTGAGAGAGAGGCAGGACACAGCCAGGAAGATGCGACGCTACTATCTCACCTGTCTACAGGAAGTTGAAGAGGACGGGAGGCAGGCCACAGGGTATGCTCTTACACTAAGGCCCTGTCCAGAAACAACCTATATCCCATAGACACGTGTGGAGATCCGAGAGGATTTGGTTAAGGTAATAACAGCAGCTCCACCTTGGACGTCTGATAGGCTATGTGGCGTTTAGCCAATATTGCATACACCTGCCCAATCCTCTCAGATCTCTACTAGTGCCCAGGGGGTAGGAGTGGATTTGGCATTGAGGGTTATAGTAAAGCCAAGTGTATCCTCCCTTTTACTTCCCTACCCTTCAGGGCTGAGAAGAAAATCATTAACGTTGCAAGTAAGCTGGCAGCCATGGCCAAAGAGTTGGAGACCCCTACCAAGAGGACGAGGGGAAAGAGCCACAGCTTACCGGGTAAGACGTCTTGATTTAGTACAATGTAAGGGTCACCAAATGGAATCGTCCTTCTAGGAAGTTTTTCCATGATTGGGACCGGAAGAATCAGAACCAGAACCGCCTGTGTCTCTGCTTGATCTTTGGGGACTAAGGTCGACTTACTGTAAAGTACTCTGGGATATAAAATTGAAATGAATTTGATTGTTCAAAATGATCTCTGGTATCAACAGGCTCGTCGTTAAAGACCGAGGCAGCTACTGACAGCCATCCAGGAAATGCTTCAGGCTCGATCTTTATTAAAACCCAATGTCCAGCTAGCCACCTCCCTGAGACCACCAGGTCCGGTCGTGGTAAGGGGAGAACCCTGAAGACCAAGATGAACTCTGACCGTGACTCCAAAACCTCCTCAGCTGCAGTCAAGACCACCAGGACTACTAGGCCCATGAGTAAACCCACCCACCAGGAACCCCTGACCAATGGCAAAGAGAAAGGAGCCCCTGCAGACACGGCAGGGAAACCCCATATATCTTCAGGACTCTTCCTCTCACTTCCTCCTCACAAACCCTCTCATCAGATTGGTCAAACCTTCCTTGACTGTTACCATGGTGAATTTACTAACGTTACTCTAAGGACCCAGACCAGCAGGGAGCTGTACCTGCAGGTGGCGGAGTCTGAGAGATCAGACGATGACAACTTCCCGTGTCACCGTAGTAACACTAAAACCTCCCTGGTTCAGGAGTTTCCCGTTAGAGACGGAGGAGGATTGCGCGATTGGAGTACGTCCAGTAATGAGTCCCAAGATGGCCGCCACATCCTCGCAGTTAACTCTTACCCAGACAGAAAAATAGAAAGTGAAACCGTTCCCTCTGCGTGGACCTTCTTCGACCGATGACCTGGGCGATTTTAAGGTAGCCAACTCAGACATGACAGTTTATAAAGAGATCGTCAACGTCAATATTCCGTCCCACGCCGCCGAGGCCTTGAATTTCCCGTGTCCCGCCTCAGACCAAAGCTTTGACTCAGTCAGTCCCCAGTATTTGTTTTATTTTTTTTATAAAGGTATCCTTTTTATTTAACTATGCAAGTCAGTTAAGACTAGTAGTAGTAGTAGTAGTAGTAGTAGTAGTAGTAGTAGTAGTAGTAGTAGTAGTAGTAGTAGTAGTAGTAGTAGTAGTAGTAGTAGCAGTAGGAGTAGCAGCGGTAGTGGTAGGAGTAGTAGCGGTAGTGGTAGGAGTAGTAGCGGTAGTAGCGGTAGTAGCGGTAGTAGCAGTAGTAGAAGTAGAAGTAGAAGAGCCAGTCACAGCGAGCCTAGTCTGTCCCTGGCTCTGATTGGGACCGGACGAATCAGAACCAGTTCCAGAACAGGCTGTGTTCTAAGAGTCTGTTCTCTGAGCTGAAGCTGAGCCAACAGTGGATTTGACAGTCCGTTCTTTCATCAGAAATGGCTCAGAGGAGACAGCACTCCTCCCTCTTACTTTTCAGAAGTGATATAAAGGGAGGGAATGGAGTAAGTGAAGATTAGAGTGAGTCTTAAATTTGTGTTTTGGTTCATCTTCGTCGTGACTGTGAGGTCATCATAAGTTCAAGTAAACACCCAGTTAATGAATTAAAAAAATATATTTTTATGGATTGTTATCTGTATTGATGTATTTTATAGCAAGGTTGTGAGATATGCTGTGCATTGAGAAAACAAATGTAATAATGTTGCATTAATTTAATTTATAATTAAATGTTTTTCTCTTGCTTGTTTTATCTTACTGATAATGACAATATTTATAATTGTTATTATCAAGAATTCTGTATTTCTAAGGGCTTCTATTCACTTGTCTGTTCACAGTGAAGTCTGATGGGAAACATGCCAGTAAAACGGTGTATTGTGCATCCTATTGTCTTCGACATTCCACCACCGTGCCTATGTAACAGTATAAGTTTAAACCGTTCCCTCGCCCATACCCGGGCGCGAACCAGGGACCCTCTGCACACATCAACAGTCACCCTCGAAGCATCGTTACCCATCGCTCCACAAAAGCCGCGGGAACTACTACTTCAAGGTCTCAGAGCAAGTGACGTCACTGATTGAAACACTGTTTAGCGCCCACGCTAACTAAGCTAGCCGTTTCACATCCGTTACACCTACCTTAGACTTACATCATGTGTAATAATTGTTCTACCGGGACAGCCAGGCCAATAGATGTGTCATTTAACGCATCGGTCTCACCTATCCAGCCTAACCATGTAATGAATATGAACTTTTGGCTTCTTTGCTTTTACTTAGCTTTTTTATTTTAATTTTTGATAACTTTCCTTTCTACTTGATGTACATAGTCAGGTCCTCATTGATCGGATATTGTCTATCAAAAAAAATCGGGAGAGAAGAAGTAGACCATTCCAGATCGATTTGTTAGACTATACGAGGAGGATATACGCGCACAAACCATCCATTCTATTAGAGGATAAATCATACTCGTACTTGGACACGGATCATCAGAGCAACGAAGTTACCAGAGTCTTGCTGCAACACAAACATCAAAAAAGGGGATATGATTGCTGTTTTCTTAAGAAATATACCCGGTTATTTTTTTAAATCTATGGATTTGGTTGGGATTGGTTAAAATAGGATGTTCCGCTGCATTTCTGGAGTAATTTACACGATGATATTCAAATCACTGTTTCGTTACTTTTTCCTCAGTGAAGCTACAGTATCAAGGTACAGTATCATCATTTCGCTTCGAAATATGTATATCCGTCAGTGTTGTAGTGGAGGGTATACGTACGTTGGTTTACGCCGTACGCCCACTTGTTAACATACTAACGACCCTGGGTTTATAAGCGCGGAAATCGAATCTGCCGCACGAACATGCGTTTTGAGTCACAGTCGATAGCGTGCCGGACCTCGGCCTTAGAAAGGCGAAGGTTCGAGACCTGCTCCCTCTCTGTTTCATGACAATACTGTGGGATGAGATGGGTATAAAGTTAAGAATGGAGAATCTAAACCTTCAACAGTCAAATTATTTGGCATAAATAGCAGCAAGCACCAACAGCTTGATTAAAAAAAGTGTAAAACACGTGTGTTAGCTTATTTACAATATTAGAGAGAATATACCCATGATGATAACACGAGGCACGAATTGAATTGGATAAATTAGAACACATATTAGAGATGCAGCCACCACTCGCGCGTGGGTCGCTATTTTTAAAATAAAAATGGACAGCGCTCGGTGCTGCAAGTTAAGTACGAAAACTCACTAACAAGAGGGACTTGTTGCATGCACTAAGAAATAAGCCGTAGGTTTACCTGTTTGACAGACGCAATTAGGTTTTCCATATATTTTTTGTCGGTGTAGCTATTTCCTCCAATAATGTCACCATGCACTCCTTAAATGACTTGCCTAGTTAGATAAAGGTTAAATAAAAAATAGTCCTACCTCCTTTCTGCGTTGGACTCGGGCATCATGTCTGGGGTGGAAAATCAACTTCTGAAAGTACCATGCTTAGATTCATAATGACATCTCGTTGTTTACGAAGCATGTGACAATTTACATTTTATTTAAAAAAAACGATGTGATTTGAACTCTTTGCAAACAAGACACAGTGGTTTGGCATTGGAGAAATACGGTAAGGGAGCCAGACTAGTGGTTAGAACGTTGGGCCAGTAACCGAAAGGTTGTTAGATCGAACCCCTGAGCTGACAAGGTAAATATCTGTCGTTCTGCCCCCTGAACAAGGCAGTTAGTTCTTAACTAAAGGTCAGATAAAATATTGTGGGTGGGCCTATTAAGAGACATTAGTGATTTTACCATTGTAATTAGATCGAAATGATTCTTATTGTCATTGACTTAATTAGCCCACTAACCATGTGTTAAATATGTATTGTAGGGCTATGAATTGAACATATAGTAGGCTATTTGCTATGGTTTTGCCCACAGACTAGTTACAAGATCAGGAACAAATTGGCTGGAGGCCAAACCTAGTTGCCAACCCCAGTTCTAAATTAAATCACCCTCTTCACCACCATCATCATCATTCAGATAATTAAAAATACGAGTGGATACAGTTCTAACCTTGATGAACTCGTGGTTCTCTCGCTGTAGTAGAAATTATTTTGTTGCTCGCCAGTGTGATCTGAAGAAGAAACTACATAGTCTAACAACGTCGCTCGCAAACTGCACAGATGTGCGATGTGTTTCACTGTAGAAGCATCGGTCCTCTTACATTTTAATTCCAGGTTGCGTATCAAAATATTTAAGGGCATTCCATGTCAAACGTTACTCGCAGTGCCGCTTTATTTCTGGACTGTTATGGCGGGTCTAATCCTGAATGCTGATTGGTTAAAATCGCATTCAAGCCAGTCAAAATCATGATTCAGCTGGCATCATTTTTTTATAGATGTAGTCATGGGGTTCCCGAGTGGGCAGTGGTCTAAGGCACTGCATCTCAGTGCTAGAGGTGTCCACTACAGACCCTGGTTCGATCCCGGGCTGTATCACAACTGGCTGTGATTGGGAGTCCCATAGAGCGACGCACAATTGGCCCAGTGTGTTATTATAATATACTCTGACAGAAGTAGTTCCCGATTCCGAGCCGGCCTGTCACAGAGTAGAGACTGGGCATGGTTTAAACTCACCCAGCCTATCGTTGATTGTTGGCGCACAAGCTGGTCCCAGCCCCCTAGGCGCTTCAGCGGTCAGGCGTTGTAGCTGTGTAGAATATCTATGCACTCATACTCTCGATACAGTTATCACACACCTGGCTCCTCCTAACTAAAGACTGTTTGTTCTCTACACTATGTTCTGAATGTGCCCCCCCCCCAACTCATTGCACAGTTCCTGTTTTTATGTTATTCTGTATTTTTCCATCACGAGAAAGGCCCATGGCCCTGAAACTGTTTACACTGTCTCAAGTCAGCTATGTTGTATAAAACACATACACCCACACAAGCCAACAACAGATAATATTCAATCACATATGATATGGTAATGGGCTATAGTGCATAACACAGAACCTCACATTAGAGTGTTAAAAGTGCGAGCATGCCTTTCTGTGATGCAGACGGTTGGTTAGCTGAGCTGCCGACTGGTGCTGGCGTTGCATTATGGGAGATGTAGTTTGGTCCTCTACGGTCTGAATGGAATAGAGGCGATTTCACATTGTAACTTGTTTATGTTGCAGTGTTTTTGTACATGAATTGTTGTATTTTGGTACTGTCAACACTGAAAGCACCTAGCAATGTATTGGGGATGTGAGACAGGATATGTGTTTTACCTTTCTTTATGCTCCTGTGTAGAACAACTTGTCAGATGGTTTATTGGAGACTGATGTGTTCCTGTCCTGTCTTTTCACAATACTATTGCAAGTATGGTTCTATTGTCTAAGAATTAAGATTATACATTATTTTGTATAAAGGACTGGTTATTATTTTATAGTATACATTATGGCTTTAAGTATGGGTTTATGTATGAGTGTGATTGTGTGAGTCTGAGAAAACACTGAGAGAGAAAGAACAACTTGTCAGATGGTGCATTGGAGACTGATGTGTTCCTGTCCTGTCTTTTCACAATACTATTGCAGATCAACATAAAAGCCTAAAAGACAGCCGTGGTGTCGCTCTTCATTTCTTGGTTCTCCTGTGGTACATAAGAACGTGGTGTCGCTCTTCATTTCTTGGTTCTCCTGTGGTACATAAGAACGTGGTGTCGCTCTTCATTGCTTGGTTCTCCTGTGGTACATAAGAACGTGGTGTCGCTCTTCATTGCTTGGTTCTCCTGTGGTACATAAGAATGTGGTGTCGCTCTTCATTTCTTGGTTCTCCTGTGGTACATAAGAATGTGGTGTCGCTCTTCATTGCTTGGTTCTCCTGTGGTACATAAGAATGTGGTGTCGCTCTTCATTGCTTGGTTCTCCTGTGGTACATAAGAAACCCGCTCCAATAACAAAGGGTCTGAATACTAATGTAAATAAGGTATTTCTGTTTTTTTAAATGTTTAAATTTGTAATACATTTGCAAAATTTCAAACATGTATTTTGCTTTGTCATTATGGGGTATTGTGTGTAGATTGATTTGTAAATACATTTTTTTTTTAAACACTTTGAAAAACTATTTAAGAATAAGGCTGTAATGTAACAAAATGTGGGAAAAGTCAAGGGGTCTGAATACTTTCCGAGGGCCCTGTTTACTCACATATACCCACGTGGGTGATTAGAATGCTAACCTTCAGGGGGATCTATGAACAGATTTGAATAAGATGTTTCTAAAACGCTGTCATTTTCACTTTTAGCGGTGTAAAGAGGAAATATAGAATTAGACTTAAAAATAAAAAAATCTATGACCCTTTACCATTGAAATATATTAGGGAAAAAAAAGTATACCTGCTATCAAAGGTATTTTTCTCAAGCGATCTAATCTAGGGCAGTCTGCACATCTAGAAGTTGTGCTCATGTTTAGCGCTTAAACAATTTAAGTTTCAGAATGGGCAGAATAATGATAAGACAGCTAGAGTTGTGCTTTGCTTTCACAGCGAGCACACCTAAACGGATCGTAACTTTTACCAGTGCTTTAGCTCTTTCTAAATGTATTTTTGTGGTCGTGGAAGAAGTTTTAAAACATTCTACTCGCGCTGATGTTCATGACAAACAACTGCCCTCGTAATGAAATGAAGATGTGATAAACGGTGTTTGTCTATACTCTGGTTAATGTAATGCATGAGAAAAATATAAACTGCCTAAAATATACTTTCCCTTGAAAATAATCTTGCATTTGTCCCAATAGTTTTTCTCATTCATTTTAACCTAATGATGCTCTTTCACGATTGGTTTAATCTTGTGTAGAGTAATGATATACAGTCGTCTGCTGAGGAAGAATTGATTCTGACAGAACATCCTATATAAACACTGTTTGAATTGATTCTGACAGACCATCCTATATAAACACTGTTTGAATTGATTCTGACAGACCATCCTATATAAACACTGTTTGAATTGATTCTGACAGACCATCCTATATAAACACTGTTTGAATTGATTCTGACAGACCATCCTATATAAACACTGTTTGAATTGGTTTGAATTGATTCTGACAGACCATCCTATATAAACACTGTTTGAATTGATTTGAATTGATTCTGACAGACCATCCTATATAAACACTGTTTGAATTGATTCTGACAGACCATCCTATATAAACACTGTTTGAATTGATTCTGACAGACCATCCTATATAAACACTGTTTGAATTGATTCTAACAGAACATCCTATATAAACACTGTTTGAATTGATTCTGACAGACCATCCTATATAAACACTGTTTGAATTGATTCTGACAGACCATCCTATATAAACACTGTTTGAATTGATTCTGACAGACCATCCTATATAAACACTGTTTGAATTGATTCTGACAGACCATCCTATATAAACACTGTTTGAATTGATTCTGACAGACCATCCTATATAAACACTGTTTGAATTGATTCTGACAGACCATCCTATATAAACACTGTTTGAATTGATTCTGACAGACCATCCTATATAAACACTGTTTGAATTGATTCTGACAGACCATCCTATATAAACACTGTTTGAATTGGTTTGAATTGATTCTGACAGACCATCCTATATAAACACTGTTTGAATTGATTTGAATTGATTCTGACACACCATCCTATATAAACACTGTTTGAATTGATTCTGGCAGACCATCCTATATAAACACTGTTTGAATTGATTCTGACAGACCATCCTATATAAACACTGTTTGAATTGATTCTGACAGACCATCCTATATAAACACTGTTTGAATTGATTCTGACAGACCATCTTGGCACACCTGTATTTGGGGAGTTTCTCCCATTCTTCTCTGCAGATCCTCTCAAGCTCTGTCAGGCTGGATGGGGAGTGTAGCTGCACAACTATTTTCCGGTCTCTCCAGAGATGTTCGATCGGGTTCAAGTCCAGGCTCTGGCTGGGCCACTCAAGGGCATTCGGAGACTTGCCCTGAAGCCACTCCTGCGTTGTCTTGGCTGTGTGCTTAGGGTCGTTGTCCTGTTGGAAGGGGAACCTAAGCCCCCAGTCGGAGGTTCTGAGTGCTCTGGAGCAGGTTTTCATCAAGGATCTCTCAGTACTTTGCTCCGTTCATCTTTGCCTCGATCCTGACTAGTCTCCCAGTCCCTGCCGCTGAAAAACATCCCCACAGCATGATGCTTCACCGAAGGGATGGTGCCAGGTTTCCTCCAGACGTGACGCTTGGCATTCAGGCCAAAGAGTTCAATCTTGACTTCATCAGACCAGTAATCTTGTTTTTCATGGTCTGAGAGTCTTTAGGTGCCTTTTGGCAAACTCCAAGCTGGCTGTCATGTGCCTTTTTACTGAGAAGTGGCTTCCGTTTGGTCACTCTACCATAAAGGCCTGATTGGTGGAGTACTTCAGAGATGGTTGTCCTTCTGGAAGGTTCTCCCATCTCCACAGATGAAATCTGGAGCTCTGTCAGAGTGACCATTTGGTTCTTGGCCACCTCCCTGACCAAAACCCTTCTCCCCTGATTGCTCAGTTTGGCCAGGCGCCCAGCTCTAGGAAGAGTCTTGGTGGTTCCAAACTTCCTCCATTTTAATAATGATGGAGGACAGCGCAGATTACTGTTCCATTTGAAAAGAGCTCTCCTCCCTCACCGTTTTTTTCCCCTTTCACGTCATAGCCCGGTGCACCGCGGTTCAGCTTAATCAAACTCCCCTCAATAATACTCTATGTATTATCTTATCACGATTGAAGTCTCAAACCAAGCACTACTTAAAAAAAAAAAAATTGTATTAATACAGTGGTATATTTAGAAATGTGTTGCAAAAGGGGGGCGGAGCATTGAACATAAATCAAACTAAATTGAACGTAATTAAAACTAAATTGAACGTAATTAAAACTAAATTGAACGTAATTAAAACTAAATTGAACGTATTAAAACTAAATTGAACGTAAATAAAACTAAATTGAACGTAATTAAAACTAAATTGAACGTAAATAAAATAAAATTGAGCGTAATTAAAACTAAATTGAACGTAATTAAAACTAAATTGAACGTAATTAAAGCTAAATTGAACGTAAATAAAACTAAATTGAACGTAAATAAAACTAAATTGAACGTAATTAAAACTAAATTGAACGTAAATAAAACTAAATTGAACGTAATTAAAACTAAATTGAACGTAAATAAAACTAAATTGAACGTAAATAAAACTAAATTGAACGTAAATAAAACTAAATTGCAGCCACACTGGAAAAAAGAAAGCAGTGTCAGATTGAAGCAGTGTTATCATATCAAGCGAAAATAGCACGGATGTGCCGTTAATAAGTCGTCTATTAGTACAAAAAAATTAATTTCAATAGAGCTGAGCTTCCAGTATCACAAATGGAGAGGGGCCGCTCCTTAAAACAGCTCCCCTCAAGTACAGAGCTTTTAAAATGTATTTAATTAAACCGAGCACTTTTTCTATTTTTTGTAAATAAGAATAACAAGTTATTTGACTTTTAAAAATGCCTTTAAATACTAGTGGTGTGTGTGTGTGTGTGTGTGTATATACAGTGCCTTGCGAAAGTATTCGGCCCCCTTGAACTTTGCGACCTTTTGCCACATTTCAGGCTTCAAACATAAAGATATAAAACTGTATTTTTTTGTGAAGAATCAACAACAAGTGGGACACATTCATGAAGTGGAACGACATTTATTGGATATTTCAAACTTTTTTAACAAATCAAAAACTGAAAAATTGGGCATGCAAAATTATTCAGCCCCCTTAAGTTAATACTTTGTAGCGCCACCTTTTGCTGCGATTACAGCTGTAAGTCGCTTGGGGTATGTCTCTATCAGTTTTGCACATCGAGAGACTGAAATTTTTTCCCATTCCTCCTTGCAAAACAGCTCGAGCTCAGTGATGTTGGATGGAGAGCATTTGTGAACAGCAGTTTTCAGTTCTTTCCACAGATTCTCGATTGGATTCAGGTCTGGACTTTGACTTGGCCATTCTATCACCTGGATATGTTTATTTTTGAACCATTCCATTGTAGATGTTGCTTTATGTTTTTGATCATTGTCTTGTTGGAAGACAAATCTCCGTCCCAGTCTCAGGTCTTTTGCAGACTCCATCAGGTTTTCTTCCAGAATGGTCCTGTATTTGGCTCCATCCATCTTCCCATCAATTTTAACCATCTTCCCTGTCCCTGCTGAAGAAAAGCAGGCCCAAACCATGATGCTGCCACCACCATGTTTGACAGTGGGGATGGTGTGTTCAACTGTGTTGCTTTTACGCCAAACATAACGTTTTGCATTGTTGCCAAAAAGTTCAATTTTGGTTTCATCTGACCAGAGCACCTTCTTCCACATGTTTGGTGTGTCTCCCAGGTGGCTTGTGGCAAACTTTAAACTACACTTTTTATGGATATCTTTAAGAAATGGCTTTTTTCTTGCCACTCTTCCATAAAGGCCAGATTTGTGCAATATACGACTGATTGTTGTCCTATGGACAGAGTCTCCCACCTCAGCTGTAGATCTCTGCAGTTCATCCAGAGTGATCATGGGCCTCTTGGCTGCATCTCTGATCAGTCTTCTCCTTGTATGAGCTGAAAGTTTAGAGGGACGGCCAGGTCTTGGTAGATTTGCAGTGGTCTGATACTCCTTCCATTTCAATATTATCGCTTGCACAGTGCTCCTTGGGATATTTAAAGCTTGGGAAATCTTTTTGTATCCAAATCCGGCTTTAAACTTCTTCACAACAGTATCTCGGACCTGCCTGGTGTGTTCCTTGTTCTTCATGATGCTCTCTGCGCTTTTAACGGACCTCTGAGACTATCACAGTGCAGGTGCATTTATACGGAGACTTGATTACACACAGGTGGATTGTATTTATCATCATTAGTCATTTAGGTCAACATTGGATCATTCAGAGATCCTCACTGAACTTCTGGAGAGAGTTTGCTGCACTGAAAGTAAAGGGGCTGAATAATTTTGCACGCCCAATTTTTCAATTTTTGATTTGTTAAAAAAGTTTGAAATATCCAATAAATGTCGTTCCACTTCATGAATGTGTCCCACTTGTTGTTGATTCTTCACAAAAAAAATACAGTTTTATATCTTTATGTTTGAAGCCTGAAATGTGGCAAAAGGTCGCAAAGTTCAAGGGGGCCGAATACTTTCGCAAGGCACTGTATGTATGTTGGTAGAAAATTTGTATTTTATTACTGCTTAGGTCAGTTCCAAGGCTCAGGGTAAGTATAACCAGAATACAAACATACCAATACCAACATAACCAATGAAATCACTCTTTTTTTAATATATTTTTTTAATAAACAATTATTTTTTTTAACCTCTTTTTATACAAAATGACAAAGATGTACAAAAGTTAATTTAAAGCGAACCAAGGCCATATGCTAGCATTATATACAGCCACAATTGAAACGTTCTAGTGTTTTTCCATTTGTAGTATTTCCTCTTAAACTTTAATATGCATAGCAGGAAAAGAAAGCATGACCTCTTCATCAGCCTCATATTATAGTGAATCCAAGTTCACTGATACAACTGGTTCAAAATGCAGTGAAATTACATTTATTTTGTTCCAATTTCTTTTTTTCCCCCCCCCCATAATTTTTTAAATCTCTAAAACATAAAGATCTGATGTTTTTTTTAATAGTTAAAATGCAGATAAGGCATCACTGCTTGCAGTGTAAGATGGGACTTTTAATGTGTTTTGAACTTAGTAGTAGTAGCAGGCTTCCGGACCTGAGTCGAAGCACATGCATAGATCTCTAGACAGCTGCAGGAGTTTGTCAAATCAAGTCAGTGACATTTTATTGATCTAAAAACATTCAGTAGTTCTTCTAAACCAATCAGACGGGGGCATCCCAATGCCAACACATTAACTTCAGTCTTCAGCATTACCTTCAAAACGGTGTTGTGTTTTAAACGATGCCTACAGTGCCAAGGTTCCCTCATAACCCTTGAGTGAGGCTCGGCTGCATTTCCACA
Source organism: Oncorhynchus clarkii lewisi (assembly GCF_045791955.1). Taxonomy (NCBI): domain Eukaryota; kingdom Metazoa; phylum Chordata; class Actinopteri; order Salmoniformes; family Salmonidae; genus Oncorhynchus; species Oncorhynchus clarkii. The sequence goes on from NC_092148.1 coordinate 92,927,212, forward strand.
GTCCTCAGATATCCTTAAGAGCGAAACGCATGACCACAAACAACCTCACAAACAAAAAGGCTTTTGCATATACCAACTTTTCTGTTTGTGAGTGCATACAGTAAGTTGTACAATTTCCGTTGCAATATTCAATTAATTAAAAAAACGATCCTCATCTTGATTTTTTTTTTTTTTTTTTTTAAATGTTCCTCTGTCTTGCAACCTGCTAAAAATTTCGAAAAAAATCTTAATTAGATTATTATTCAGTCAGTCTGTGGCACTGGTCATGCATTCCAACAACAGTTCAATTTTTATTTTATATTTTCGTTTTTAACAGTTTTAGAGTTTTTGCAAGCCTTTAGTTAAAGCACCAAAAAAAAGGGGTGGGTGGGAAAAAGAGAGCACAGCGCTGGGATAGGATGCTGTGTTGAGACTCCTCCCACTTCACTGGGACTCCTCCTACTTTTTCCAGGGGCGGTCACCATAAACAACTTTAAATGTTCAATATTCAAGTTCAAGAACATAAGAATATATTCAAGAATAAAAGTTCGTACTTCATCAAGTCAAGCAGTGCTGCCTCCTGCTGCCTGGGAGGGAGACAACAGGGCAAAGGGGTCACAACAGCAGGAGAGTGGGGGTAACGTTGCAGTCTGTGGCTGTCCCCTGATCTAACACATTCAGTAACAGGCCAGCTGTCTCCCTCTATGTTCAGAAGTGATCGATGAGCACAGACACACAGTTGGCTCCCACCAGGTAGTTGGGGTCTCCTGGGAGAGACTTGTTCTGCCATGTCTTGGGGTCACCTGGAGGATTTAGAGAAACAGGAACAGTTATCGGTCGGTCGGGGTTAGTCATTTGTCTTTCTTAGTGTGTGGTTCTTTAAATTGGTTTTGAAGGCCCAGTGTTATGTTAAGAGTGCCGTAACAGGTCGCTAATAACAGCATATGCCGATGATGATTTTGTGTAAAATCATCAGTCACAGTATGATGTTTGTGAGAAATATGTATTTAGATGCTGTACATAAACCATGGGTAGCTTAATACTTCTACTTACTTAAAATATTTTTTTGTCATTTTTTCTCAACTGTAGAACTGTGTACATATTCAGCTCCTGACAACATTTAAAGCCTTAAAAATGTATTAGCAATATGTTTAGTGAAAAGAAAAAAAATGATCTATTTCATAATTCCTCACATTGTAGCTACTGTCAGAAATAACGAAGTAGGTGGATACTGACTGTTACAAAACCCCATGAAGAAAATGCAATGTTGTGTGTGACAAACAAATGGGATGACTGGAGCATTGGAACCAGGAGATGATTTAAACGATTGATGATGATGATGATGATCCAGATCTCTCCTTGGCAGGGGTCAATTCCATCTCAATTTATACAAGACAGGAAGTGATTTTTATACATTTAAAAAAAGAAGATGGAAACATTTTTTTGAATTTAAGAGCTCTTCATTCTGTGTATTGAGAAATCAATTCATTTAAAATACATATATATATATATATATATTATTGACTTGGAATTTCCATTTACTTGACTGGAACTGACCCCAACCCTGCTCCTTAGTGACACCCTATCAAGTGTACCCTCTATCCAACTCTATGGTGACCCCTCCTCAATCACACAAGGCTCCGACCCATCCCCCAACCAATCACACAAGCCACCTGAAGCCCTGACCCAACCAATCACACAAGCCACCTGAAGCCCTGACCCAACCAATCACACAAGCCACCTGAAGCCCTGACCCAACCCCCCAAAAGGACAGAGATAGAGGACAGCGTACCCGACGAGGAGTCGGAGGATTTTAGAGCAAAAGACCAACCATCTGGGGTCATAGACGCACAGTGAGGTAGACGCAGCTCCACCGGCTTCAGGAACTTAAGACCGTGAGGCCCACACATCACCAGAGGGCTGAGCAGGGTCTCTCCTGGATGGAATAGACAGGACTGACATATTTATATTCTGCTCTGAATATTTTAAGATGTTGACAAATGGGGCGGAAACAGTTGAAAGGGATGGAAGTTAGAGGAGAACCAGGAGATCAAAACTCTTCTTTTTTTCCCAGGGTTCTCAGTTGGCAGCACTACAACTAGATGAAACACAAGTAAGATATACTATCCACTGGGCACAATGACTAAGAAAACATGTAAGCATTAGAAATACCTTTCTCCTTGTCCAGGGGGGGCAGGATGCTGTTGTCCCGGCAAACCTTGAAATAGATCTCCTGTTCTATGCTGTCGGGGATGGCTCCCTGGGGGATGATGATGCTGACTCCCGTCTCGATGGAGCTCAGCACCCCGCCGTTACAGTTGAAGATCCCACGGGCCGTGGCCACCACTGTGTGACCTTCGTCCTCCTCGTCACCCTCCAGAGCACTGGGGCTAGAGAGGAGGGAGAGTTAGTAGACCATCCTGTCAAGACCACTGGGGCTAGAGAGGAAGGAGAGTTAGTAGACCATCCTGTCAAGACGTAGTCATGCTCTACCAACGTAGCCACGCTCTACCAACGTAGCCACGCTCTACCAACGTAGCCACGCTCTACCAACGTAGCCACGCTCTACCAACGTAGCCACGCTCTACCAACGTAGTCACGCTCTACCAACGTAGTCACGCTCTACCAACGTAGCCATGCTCTACCAACGTAGCCATGCTCTACCAATGTAGCCAACGTAGCCATGCTCTACCAACATAGCCACGCTCTACCAACGTAGCCAACGTAGCCATGCTCTACCAACGTAGCCATTCTCTACCAACGTAGTCACGCTCTACCAACGTAGCCATGCTCTACCAACGTAGCCATGCTCTACCAACGTAGCCATGCTCTACCCAACGTAGCCAACGTAGCCATGCTCTACCAACGTAGCCATTCTCTACCAACGTACCCATGCTCTATAGCCATGCTCTACCAACGTAGCCAACGTAGCCATGCTCTACCAACGTAGCCACGCTCTACCAACGTAGCCATGCTCTACCAACGTAGCCACTACCACGCTCTACCAACGTAGCCACGCTCTACCAACGTACCCACGCTCTACCAACGTAGCCATGCTCTACCAACGTAGCCAACATAGTCATGCTCTACCAACGTAGCCATGCTCTACCAACGTAGCCAACATAGTCATGCTCTACCAACGTAGCAATGCTCTACCAACGTAGCCATGCTCTACCAACGTAGCCATGCTCTACCAACGTAGCCATGCTCTACCAACGTAGCCAACGTAGCCACGCTCTACCAACGTAGTCATGCTCTACCAACGTAGCCATGCTCTACCAACGTAGCCACGCTCTACAGAATTAAATAGAACATTTGTATTGTATCTCTACGACTTGAGTCCATGTCATGAAATTAGTGTGTGTAGTCAGTCATAGATTTTTTACATTTTTATTTAACTAGGCAAGTCAGTTAAGAACAAATTCTTATTTTCAATGACGGCCTAGGAACAGTGAGTTAACGGCCTGTTCAGGGGCAGAACGACAGATTTGTACCTTGTCAGCTCGGGGGTTTGAACTTGCAACCTTCCAGGTTACTAGTCCAACGCTCTAACCACTAGGCTACCCTGCCGCTAACCACTACTACTACTTGACCAGATTATTACCTCATCCCCCTATCTAACAGGCTCTACTACTACCAGATTATTACCTCATCCCCTTATCTAACAGGGTCTACCTGACCAGATTATTACCTCATCCCCTTATCTAACAGGGTCTACTACTACCAGATTATTACCTCATCCCCTTATCTAACAGGGTCTACTACTACCAGATTATTACCTCATCCCCTTATCTAACAGGGTCTACCTGACCAGATTATTACCTCATCCCCTTATCTAACAGGGTCTACTACCTGACCAGATTATTACCTCATCCCCTTATCTAACAGGGTCTACTACTACCAGACCAGATTATTACCTCATCCCCTTATCTAACAGGGTCTACTACTACCAGATTATTACCTCATCCCCTTATCTAACAGGGTCTACTACTACCAGACCAGATGATTACCTCATCCCCCTTATCTAACAGGGTCTACTACTACCAGATCAGATGATTACCTCATCCCCTTATCTAACAGGGTCTACTACTACCAGACCAGATGATTACCTCATCCCCCTTATCTAACAGGGTCTACTACCTGACCAGATTATTACCTCATCCCCCTTATCTAACAGGGTCTACTACTACCAGATGGTCTACTACCTGACCAGATTATTACTTCATCCCCCTTATCTAACAGGGTCTACTACTACCAGATTATTACCTCATCCCCTTATCTAACAGGGTCTACTACTACCAGATTATTACCTCATCCCCCTTATCTAACAGGGTCTACTACTACCAGATTATTACCTCATCCCCTTATCTAACAGGGTCTACTACTACCAGATGGTCTACTACCTGACCAGATTATTACCTCATCCCCCTTACCTAACAGGTATGTCATTGGGCACAGTGTTGTCTGTATAATGCTGTGTATGGCCAAGTGATGTATTAAGTACGTGAACTGTATATACCGTTTGTGGGTGTAGGGGGGCGGGGCTAGAGGCAGAACAAGACAGACTACAGTGCAATGTGTATAGTAAAGTCTGGATAGAAGTATCAGATAAATTACCATACTGAAACAACCTGCCAAACAAACATCTAGCCATTTCGTCAAGATGTTCGGATCTTTTTGGCTTTAACGGCTGCCGGACCAGAGTTCGAGTCCTGTTCAATGTTACACAACCCCCTTGAATTCACTTCAACGGTATATCCTTCCTTACCTGACAGGTATGGCCTTGGACACAGCATTGTTGACTAAGTTGTTGTGCTGCTGGTACTTGGGCCCCCTGTTGTCCATGGTGCGTGTGAACGTGTCCAGTCCACTGTCGTGGTCCAGGGCCTGAGGAGACAGTGGAGGCTTGGTCCTGCTGTTGTTGTTGACCACGCTGGGTTTAGGGTTGCTGCTACTGATCAGGAGATCTGTCTTCCCACTGTCGTTGGGGAGGAGGTTGTGGTTGAACTTGGGGCTTTCAAACTTCCTCTCGAAGGGCCGGGCTGAGGAGGTGTACGGCTTAGGGACGTATCGGTTGTAGCTTTGTGGGGTGGGAGTGGTTCCAGGGGTTTTGGGGGGTGCGTCAGTGCCGTTGACCCCCACTGGGGACCTCTGGGCCAGGTAGGGCTGGGAAGGGGGGTCCTGGAGGACAGGGGGGCGGAGACCAGAGAGGTCAAGTTTTGGAGAGGAGCTGAGGAGCTGGTCGGGGTGAGAGTTCACTGGAGAGAGAGGGAAAGAGACGTGAGTACCTACATACAGCCAGCCAGAGGTCAACTATGGATGTGAGTACCTACATACAACCAGCCAGAGGTCTACTAGGGATGTGAGTACCTACATACAGCCAGAGGTCAACTAGGGATGTGAGTACCTACATACAGCCAGAGGTCAACTAGGGATGTGAGTACCTACATACAGCCAGCCAGAGGTCTACTAGGGATGTGAATACCTACATTAAGCCAGAGGTCAACTAGGGATGTGAGTACCTACATTAAGCCAGAGGTCAACTAGGGATGTGAGTACCTACATACAGCCAGCCAGAGGTCAACTAGGGATGTGAATACCTACATACAACCAGCCAGAGGTCAACTAGGGATGTGAGTACCTACAACCAGCCAGAGGTCAACTAGGGATGTGAGTACCTACATACAGCCAGAGGTCAACTAGGGATGTGAGTACCTACATACAGCCAGAGGTCAACTAGGGATGTGAGTACCTACATACAGCCAGCCAGAGGTCAACTAGGGATGTGAGTACCTACATACAGCCAGCCAGAGGTCAACTAGGGATGTGAGTACCTACATAAAGCCAGAGGTCAACTAGGGATGTGAGTACCTACATAAAGCCAGAGGTCAACTAGGGATGTGAGTACCTACATACAGCCAGCCAGAGGTCAACTAGGGATGTGAATACCTACATTAAGCCAGAGGTCAACTAGGGATGTGAGTACCTACATACAGCCAGCCAGAGGTCAACTAGGGATGTGAGTACCTACATTAAGCCAAAGGTCAACTAGGGATGTGAGTACCTACATACAGCCAGCCAGAGGTCAACTAGGGATGTGAGTACCTACATTAAGCCAGAGGTCAACTAGGGATGTGAGTACCTACATACAGCCAGCCAGAGGTCAACTAGGGATGTGAGTACCTACATTAAGCCAGAGGTCAACTAGGGATGTGAGTACCTACATACAGCCAGAGGTCAACTAGGGATGTGAGTACCTACATACAGCCAGCCAGAGGTCAACTAGGGATGTGAATACCTACATTAAGCCAGAGGTCAACTAGGGATGTGAGTACCTACATACAGCCAGCCAGAGGTCAACTAGGGATGTGAGTACCTACATTAAGCCAAAGGTCAACTAGGGATGTGAGTACCTACATACAGCCAGCCAGAGGTCAACTAGGGATGTGAGTACCTACATACAGCCAGCCAGAGGTCAACTAGGGATGTGAGTACCTACATAAAGCCAGAGGTCAACTAAGCTATTACACTTAAAGATGTCAATTTAATTCTAAGTACTTTTAGCTACCACAGTGCTCTTTAACAAACATATCACTCACTGTCTTTGATGGAGGTGGCTCCACTAATATTAGATAACACTTAGTGTTCCGTTAAAGGTAGAGATCCCCTGAGACATCTATTCTTACCGTCATTGGGGATGAGTTTGGGCAGGCTGTTGGGTGGTACAGCAGGGCTGGGTGGTCCGTACTGAGACACAGGGCTGATCTGGGGGAGGGGCTCGTACCTCTTCTCTACCGGACTCACCTTCTCCACAGACTCGGCCCTAAAGCACAGACACAAACAGAGGGTGTGTTTAAAGATCAACAACATCACAGTCGAATTGGGCAGAATCAATTCATCTACAAATCACTGTCACTTTGAAGCCTCAACAACTCATGTGATCAAGATTAGCAGTTCTGCCTCAGGACTTGATCCCTTCAAACGCGGTCAGCCTGACCTCCAGGCAGTCAGCCTGACCTCCGGGCAGTCAGCCTGACCTCCTGGCAGTCAGCCTGACCTCCTGGCAGTCAGCCTGACCTCCTGGCAGTCAGCCTGACCTCCGG
>NC_092148.1:92939293-93016793 GCF_045791955.1 Oncorhynchus clarkii lewisi
TATTATTTTCTTATTATAAACTTGTTAAAATATCTTTCTCTGAGCAATTGTATTAATTAATTATTTTATACAGTCATGATTGTGTTAATGATTTCAGACCCTTCTGGAAATGACATTGATTTGATCCGACGTGACAGTGAGGGCACACGCTGAGTGGACACAACATTATGAACACCTGCCTGTCCAGGTGAAAGCTATGATCCCTTATTGATGTCACTTGTTAAATCCACTTCAAAATCAGTGTAGATGAAGGGGAGGAGACGGGTTAAGGGATTTAAAAATATATATATTTAAGTGCCTTTGAATGAGTAGTAGATGCCAGGCGCACCAGTTTGTGTCAATAACTGCTGGGTTTTTCACGTTCATCAGTTTCGCGTGTGTATCAAGACTGGTCCACCAGCCAACTTGACACAACTGTGGGAAGCATTGGAGTCAACATGGGCCAGCATCCCTGTGGAACGCTTTCGACACCTTGTAGAGTCCATGCCGTGATGAATTGAGGGCAAAAGGGAGTGCAACTCAATATAAGGAAGGTGTTCTTAATGTTTTGTACATCCAATGTAACATTTCTAGTACAGTATGTGGTCCTTTCAGGAGTTGAACCCATGACCTTGGCGTTAGTAGCACCAGGGTAGAGTGCTGTGGTTTGTGTGTGTACAGTGTGTGTGGTGTGTCAACAGGTGTGTGTGTGTGTGTGTGTGTGGTGTGTCTACGATGTGTGTGTGTGTGGTGTGTCTACGGTGTGTGTGTGTGTGTGTGGTGTGTCTACGGTGTGTGTGTGGTGTGTCTACAGTGTGTGTGTGGTGTGTCTACGGTGTTTGTGTGGTGTGTGTGTACCTGTAAGTAGCCTTCCCCTGCTCCAGGTTGCTGAGGGAGTTGGCTTTGGGGACAGGCCCAGGTGCAGTCACAGGTCTGGGCAGGTCAGCAGGCTGGAACACCAGACAGACCGGAGGTTAAACCTGACTATTGTATCTACACAGGTTGCCACTATTTGGCCAAGTTGCAAAGTGAGAAGCACCGAAATTTTACAATTTCTCTTCTTAAAATATGATTTGAAACCAAACCTTGACCTTAACCACTCTGCTAACATTATGCAAATTAAATGTTTTTAATACATTTTTACAATATAGCCCATTTTGACTTTGCAGCTTGAATATATAGTGGGAATCAACTACACTACCTCACATGATATCTTGGTATCCAATCACATTCATCAGTTGTTCATTACCCCAATCACATGTTATCCTGGTATCCAATCACATTCATCAGTGGTTCATTACCCCAATCACATGTTATCCTGGTATCCAATCACATTCATCAGTGGTTCATTACCCCAATCACATGTTATCCTGGTATCCAATGACATTCATCAGTGGTTCATTACCCCAATCACATGTTATCCTGGTATCCAATGACATTCATCAGTGGTTCATTACCCCAATCACATGTTATCCTGGTATCCAATCACATTCATCAGTGGTTCATTACCCCAATCACATGTTATCCTGGTATCCAATGACATTCATCAGTGGTTCATTACCCCAATCACATGTTATCCTGGTATCCAATCACATTCATCAGTGGCTCATTACCCCAATCACATGTTGCTCTGCCAGAATAATCTGTGCTTCTACACCTGCATTGCTTGCTGTTTGGGGGTTTTAGGCTGGGTTTCTGTACAGCACTTTGAGATATCAGCTGATGTACGAAGGGCTTTATAAATACATTTGATTTGATTTGAATCCCCTATGTGCCACTGATTATTAGGTCTAGTGTATGTTCTTTCCAAGTAGCCCCTGTAGATAGGCTAAGTGTCCTAGTACCCAAGTCTCACAGTAATTGATCGCTAATTAACGTAAACCCATTTAGCATCTCCTGGTTTCCACACACAGACTACAAGCCACTGATGCTGACCTTTGGAACGTCTACATTTTTAAAAAGTCTAATAAAGCCCAATATAGACTACATAAGGTATGCGACTATGATTTTAAAAATGTTCTAACAAAAGACATGAGTTTCTTGCCTTACTGCAAGAAAACAACAGGCTGGGCATTATTCACAAGTGATAGGCTAATATTGTCACCCATCAGACTATTCTTGATTTAATCTTTACATTTACTAAATAATATGTGTGAAATTTGTTTGGAGTTAGAATGGACCTTTATCGTGCACCTGTCCCGAAACAGGGACAGCGGAGAAATGCACTTAAATCTCTATGCACTTTAATATCAAATACGAGGACGCGCTTTTCCGTTTTCTTGCCAGCCAGGTAGGCTATACTCCTGTTGTAAAGATAAACAACGTGGTTAATATTAGGAAAGTTGAGAAATAAATATAGTAGGCCTAGCCTATAGAAAGCTGATGGGATCCTCCTCTTTTTAGTAGAGGCCATCACTCGGTTTTCTCAAGCAATTGCATAGCCTATAGAAATGTTGTGCAACATGAGCTCATGGGCTCTCATGAAGTGTTTTATTAGATTTCCCATTCACATTGATATCAGAGTGTTTAGAGGGACAATAGAGTGCTGAGTACCAGGCAGTTAGCAAGTTTAGCAGGCTACTAATGACCATCAGCAGCATCAGAGCTTAGAGAAGCCTAATTACCGTGACTAAACGGTCATATGGAATTTGACTACCATCATGACTCGTGACCACTGGTGTGGTGGTAATAAGGTTATTGTAACAGCCCTATCCAAGACATACATTATAAGCATGCTGTCTAGGTGTTTGGCTGTGTCGTACACCTACCCTCGTCATGGTAGAGTCGTCAGCCTCCTTGGCTCGGTCAACAGACAACGACCTTTTATTCTCAAACATCTTGACCCTGTTGAGCACCGATTGGGGCTTCATGGCCGGGTCGTCCCTTTCCTCCTCCCCCGGGGGCTTGGACCCCGCGTTTACTCCCATCTCTCCTGGGGAGGCCAGGGGTTCAGGTTTGGGAGGGGGCAGGGGCGGGTCAGAGGTCATTAGAGGTTCACGGTTGTAGCCACCGCCCCGGCTAGGAGGTCCCGGGTTATAGGAGGGTCTCAGGCCAGGAGCAGAGTCCCCGAAATACTGCTTGGGGGGGTCTGGGGAGCGGGGCGAGCTTACGGGGTAGCAGTGAGGGGACTCGGACTCGTAAGGGGAGCGAGCGTCGTAAGTGCTAGCCGAGGGCGGGGGAGGCGGTTCATCGTACCGCATAGGCCCCGGAGTTTTACCATGACGAGGCCTGCCGTCGTAGCCCTGCATCCCCGCCGGTGCCTCATCGTAGCAGGGCTGGGGGGGGCTGTAGTCCCTGACTGGGCCGTCCTCGTAGGGGGTGGTCCCCCTGGGAGTGTAGCCCTGCTGGTGGCCCGGGCCAGGCTGGTACGCCGGGGGCTGGGGGGAAGAGGTCTGCTGGTCGTAGGGGGGCCACTGGCCGTCGGCGAAGTGTTGAGGCACACGGTTGTTGTAGTGCAGGTGAGGAGTGTGAGGGTCAAAGTTCCCCTGGGGAGGCTGCTTTGGTTCGGCGTAGCCCCCCCCGTCGCTACAGTAGCCGTAAGGCGGGTGGTCGTACTGGCGGTGTGGCTGTTGGTCCTGGTAGGGCTGGTGGGTGTAGCTCAGAGACGACTTCATGCCGCCGTGGTTCACTCTCACTGGTTCCTCCAGACTGTACAGATCCTTCTTGTACATCTGCAGGGGAGTCGGATGGAATATAGAGACATTAATACTAGTAGGAACTAGCTAGTTACAGGTATTTGGTCAGAGCTCGGGTGAATAAGATTTCCAATGTATCAATCACATGGCAAATTAAGTTGAAAACTTGTAAATCTCATTTGGAAAACTATGTTTTTAAAACAATTTAAATTAACAAAATGACAGAAACTACAGAAAATCCCCCAAAATCAGAGAATGAATCAATTATAGGGGAGGTTTCTGAGAGGTTCAGCTCAAATCTTCAAGGACTGAACACAGATCAATTAAGAAACAACACATCATCATTCATACAATTTAAATTGTAGTAACTCCAAAATATATCAATACATTGAACAAAGGTCAAAGTGCAAGTACACAAGCAATTATTCCTAATCCGTTCTGAATGCATATTTGACTAGAAGTCTTTCAGACACTCCTGAAAAGTTCCGTATTCTCATGACGTCATCACCAATCAGTTGACGTAGTCACGTTTTTTTGGGGGTAGGGGTGTCAAAAATAATGTTTTTTCTGATGGTGTCAAAAATAATGTTTTTTTTGTGGGTTTTTTTGTGTACATTTTCTGAAAGGCTTCATTTCAAAAACGGGTTGATGTGCAGCCTGTAGACAGCACCTCGAGTAAACGACAGACAGTCACTTCCTATGGTAGAAGCTTGTAACATAAACTTCTTTACGTGAGTCAACGCTACAACGGAAGATATAGTTATGTAATGCCCCCCCCCCCCCCCCCCCCCCCCCCCCCCATAGAGCGAATCAACCACTTTGACAGAGACTATTAAATACCAAGAAAACTGTCTGCAGGTTAGCATAGTTTGTCATGCAACATTACATTCAGTTGAGCATCTTATGCAACTACAATCTACTACAACAGCTACCAACTACATTCTACTATATAATAGCACTACAGCATACGGTACATATACCAACGACATTTGCCACTGCAAGAACATTGGACTAGACTTCAACTAGAGTCAGTCAGAGAAGTTAAGAAGCTGAAAGGAACCATTAGAGGCCATGCAGAGGAAGAGGAGGAGACGACAGTAACCGTTAATGTTGGCGCTGGTTCTTCTTATCCCGGTCACGCGATCAGACCGGTCCAAAATGGCACCCTATTCCCTATACAGTGCACAACTTTGGCTGGCTCTGGTTAAAATATACTTAATAGGGAATGGGGTGGGGTTTCAGATGTGCCCACAGACTAGAATAGACCCCCCCCCCCCTTCCCCCCGGGTGGACTGCAGACCCACTGTGATTGGTGCATGTGTACTGACCACACACTGACCAATCACACACAAGGTGCATGTTTGAGACGGACTACAGTACGTTGCAGTCGGACTGCACAGAATCACATCACAAATCACCTTGCTTTTACATCCCATAATAACGAGTCATAAACGTGATGAAGATGAGCGATTCTGTGCAGCCAACGTCTTCCTCCAAACACCAACCCCCCTCAAACACGCTGTAAAATATAATTCTGTGGTCACACAGTGTGGGCGGGGCATGCAGACAAGAGAGCCAGTCAGAGGATAAAGAAGCGTGTGTGAAGAAGACAGGACAGCAGGCTGGGGGGGAGATGGGCGGGGCAGAGAACCGGGCGGGGGAGTTAAGGGCTTGACTGGCCCAGGCCCAGTCCAGGTGTTCTAGGGAGGCAGCAGGTAGGTGCTGGGGTGGTGGGTAGGTGGTAGGTAGGTGAATACCTTGGGTTCAGGACCAGGGCCGAGCTGCGGGTCAGACAGGGGTTGGGGTTCGAGTGATGGTGGTGTTGGGGGCGGGGCTAGCTCAGTAGGGGCGGGGCTGCTAAGGAGTGAGTCTGCAGCCGGAGCCTCCTCCTCGGGTTCAGAGGTCATACCCTCTACCTGCAGTGCAGGTTGCTGTGACTCAGCCTCAACAACAGGGGGCGCCACAGCCACCGCAGCAGGCAGCAGAGAGGAAGGAATAGCCAGAAGAGCAGCATCGTCTTGCTGTGAAGTATCGTTAAGAGACATTTTTATTGCAACAGGCTGCCAAGAGAAAGAGCACAGCAACACTCCACAAACTACAGCAGTTTCTATCTCCATAGTAACCTTCTCTCTCCATGTTCCTCCTCCTTGAATCATTTTTACACCATCCAGAAACCCGTTTACAATGTATTTGCAACAGTGTGGTTAACTACAAACAGATAGCTTTACAATATACATATGTATTTGTGTATACTATGTGAAGGGTCTCTCTTACTGAAGGAACAAACACATGTCCTGTTTCACTCTGAAGAACAGAACACATCGCAGGTTGTAGTAACATCGTTTCAGCCCGTTTCGCCCCTAGAGAGACACCTACAGCTAAACCTCCATTCATCTCTCCCTCCAATTCCTCCCTCTCTCTCCTACCTGATGAGGAGCGGCGGCCATTTTGAACCCGGACGGGTCGATGCGGTTGGCCGGGTCGGGCGGAGTCACGGCAACGTGCTGGTATCCAGGGTAACCGCCAGTCGAGGGGTCCTGGATGACGGGCGGGTCCTCTCTGACCGGCTCTGAGGAGCGGGTGATAGCTGGCTCCGTGGGAAGACCAACCTAATGGGATTTAGAAACGAGTTACTACATGCTGAGACTCAAAAACGTGTATGAGGTATAAGGTGTTATGTTTTTTTCCCTCCAAGTATTGTCTTAAGGCATAATTCAGTATTTTTGACAAGCGAACATGAATTAAATCAAATGTAAAAAAATAAAAAAAATAATGAAGAATCCGTCCCACCTCGTCGTTGAGAGTCTCGTCTAATTCCTGGTCGGTGTAGGCCCCGCCCTCGGTGTCCGTGTCCTCGTAATCAGAGGTGTGACGGCTGTCCGTGCTGTACATGGAGTATTCACTGCCCGGGGCTGACAGGTATGACAGACGGTCATCATGGATGTCCAGGTCATCGTCCGGCGCGCCGTCCGCCTGGGGAGAGGAGGAGGAGGAGCAGGGGGAGGAGCAGGAGGAGGAGCAGGGGGAGGAGCAGGAGGAGGAGCAGGAGGAGGAGCAGGGGGAGGAGCAGGGGGAGGAGGAGCAGGAGGAAGAGGAGGAGGAGCAGGAGGAGGAGCAGGGGGAGGAGCAGGAGGAGGAGCAGGAGGAGGAGGAGGAGCAGGAGGAGGAAGAGCAGCAGGAGGAGGAGGAGCAGGAGGAAGAGGAGGAGGAAGAGGAGGAGCAGGAGGAGGAGCAGGAGGACGAAGGAGGGGCAGCAGGAGTAGGAGCAGAAGGAGAGATAGTAGTAGTAGATGTGAAGAAATATACAGTTTTCTTAGGGTTGCTTCAACAGGTGAGTCGGAAATGTTTTGATGTTATAAAAAAGCTCCTGCACACTGTGTTCGCAAAGTATCATATTCATTACGATAGATTATTTTTTAGAAAATGTTACCTTAAAACTATAGTGGACATCTGAGTGTTTCTCTCACCTTGCCCTCTGACACCCAGACCAACTGGTTCTGTTGCTGCTGGATAGTCTCCTTTAGAGCTCCGTACCAGCCATCGTTCATGTTGTTCATGTTGATGGTGGCTAAGACAGGAGGCCAAAAGGGTTACCGTTTTTATTTATTAAAAGGGATAGTGTCCAGATTTGGGCAATTAAGCCAAATTAAGCACATTTTTATGTCTCTTCGGCCAATCTAAAAGGAAGTTAAGAGGTACTTTTGCAAGCTAATGCAAACTAGCGTAAGCGCAATGACTGGAAGTCTACCTGAACAGCTAGCATGATGCTACTAGTTAGCATGATGCTACTAGTTAGCATGATAATAGCGTGTTGCCATAATGCAGCCAAAATATCCCACTATCCCTTTTAACATGCTACTAGTAAGCATGATGCTACTAGTTAGCATGATAATAGCATGTTGCCATAATGCAGCCAAAATATCCCACTATCCCTTTTAACATGCTACTAGTAAGCATGATGCTACTAGTTAACATGATGGTACTAGTTAGCATGATGCTACTAGTTAGCATGATAATAGCATGTTGCCATAATGCAGCCAAAATATCCCACTATCCCTTTTAACATGCTACTAGTAAGCATGATGCTACTAGTAAGCATGATGCTACTAGTTAGCATGATAATAGCATGTTAACAATTCAACTCAAGGGTCAAAGAATGTATCCCTGAGGGACTCTACAAGATATCAATTCACTTTTCTTAACATGCTGCTTTAATTAAACCAAGCAAACAAATGGTTGAAGACTTAGGTTTATGATAGAGAGCAGTTTGTGTATGTAAACAGCCGGGTATCTAATAGGGCCAAGATATTTTGTGGAGTTCCTCAGGGATACATTCTCGAACCCGTGTTGTTTTGGAAACACTTAATTTTAACTGTACCTCATAATACTGTCATAATATTGTCAGAAACGTGACATAACAAATGCCCCTCCCTTTACTCACTGGTGAAAAGGGGATGGTTGTTCGTCCTTTGTTTCAAGGCTCTCACTACTCTCCTCCCACCCTCTCTCCCCCACCTCCTCTCTTCCCATCTCTCCCTTCCATCTTCCCCCTCTCTACTCACTGGTGAAAAGGGGATGGTTGTTCGTCCTTTGTTTCAAGGCTCTCTCTACTCTCCTCCCACCCTCTCTCCCCCACCTCCTCTCTTCCCATCTCTCCCTTCCATCTTCCCCCTCTCTACTCACTGGTGAAAAGGGGATGGTTGTTCGTCCTTTGTTTCAAGGCTCTCTCTACTCTCATCCCACCCTCTCTCCCCCACCTCCTCTCTTCCCATCTCTCCCTTCCATCTTCCCCCTCTCTACTCACTGGTGAAAAGGGGATGGTTGTTCGTCCTTTGTTTCAAGGCTCTCTCTACTCTCATCCCACCCTCTCTCCCCCACCTCCTCTCTTCCCATCTCTCCCATCTTCCCCCTCTCTACTCACTGGTGAAGAGATGGTGGTTGTTCTTCCTTAATTTCAGGGCCCTCTCGTAGAGTTTCCGGGCGGACTTCCTGGACTCGGAACAGAGCCTGGTTCTCATGTTCTTGACCCCCTGTTTGTTGTCTGGGTTCAAGAACACTACGATGGGGTACCACTGGGCGTAGTTCAGACGGTCTACTGCGTTGGGGGTGATGTCCAGCACTGCATGTTTGTCCTATATACCAGAAAAACATCACTTACATAATCTATTCCTTCTACTGGGGCAGAGGGCCTCAACACAGTCAGTGTATCTCCTACTGGGGCAGAGGGCCTCAACACAGTCAGTGATTCCTCCTACTGGAGTAGAGGGCCTCAACACAGTCAGTGATTCCTCCTACTGGGGCAGAGGGCCTCAACACAGTCAGTGATTCCTCCTACTGGGGCAGAGGGCCTCAACACAGTCAGTGTATCTCCTACTGGGACAGAGGGCCTCAACACAGTCAGTGAAATCCTCCTACTAGAGTAGAGGGCCTCAACACAGTCAGTGTATCTCCTACTGGGGTAGAGGGCCTCAACACAGTCAGTGTATCTCCTACTGGGGTAGAGGCCCTCAACACAGTCAGTGATTCCTCCTACTGGAGTAGAGGGCCTCAACACAGTCAGTGATTCTCCAGTGAATCCTGTTCTCTTTTCATCATGAGTGGAATAGAAAATGGACAACAAAGACGACATTTGGAAAAAGCTAATTCTGCATCACCAAACATGTCTAAAGAGAATGTCATTCCACAATAATTCCAATAATTCCAAAACGAAATTCCTCAAATCAAAATGAGTCCGATTGAAATGAGTGACTGTACGTGCTAATGAAGAGGGAAAACTCACTCTGTCGATGATCTGTTTGATGGTGTGGAGACGGATGATTCCCGAACTACGCTGGTCTTTCCCTGCGTCTCTAGGTTCACTCTCTGAAACACACGGGGAAAGAAATAGTTTCATTGCGTGGTTCTTTTAATCGTTCTATAATGAACTCATTTTTTTAAATGGAATTCTAGAAAAACTATCACGTCATTTCGATACACTTTTGTTACTCACTTGCGAGCTCGAAAAGATCGGGCTCCTCTCGGGAGAGCTTCTCTCGTGCCACGTCAGCGATGGGTCCAAATATCACCACAGGCCTCAGGAAACCAGCTGGACAAACACCCCCAACAGAAGGCCATCAAAAGTACATTAAACTGAGTGGGAGGATTAGTGATTTTTATTGGGCTCTTCGTTAGCTGTGGAAGACGCAACAGATACTCGTCCTGGTTTCCACACAAAACGTTGGGAACATGACAAAATACAGAACGCTAATGGACACAGAACTTTAACACGAATTTATAACTAAAACTAAAAAACACACATTCTAAAAGCAATAACAGTTGTTTCATTTAAAAACAGCGTAACAAGTTAGTAAAAGCAGAATATTTGGGTCAGGGTTGTGTAGCAGCAAACCGTAGTGTTACATACAACCCACCCCAGGGGTCTTTTTCACCCCTCTATCAATTGAAAGACAATATTTATAGTTGGCGCTTCGCTATGAAAGCTCACCACTATTAGAGACAGGTTACGATTTACAAGAGTAGCTAGAGAGGAGGGCTGAGGGAGGAGGGGCTAGAAAGGAGGGCTGTGGGAGGAGGGCCTAGGAAGGAGGGGTTAAGGAGGAGGGGCTAGAGAGGAGGGCTGAGGGAGTGGGGGCTAGGGAGGAGGGGCTAGAGAGGAGGGACTGAGGGAGGAGGGGCTGAGGGAGAAGAGGCTGAGGCAGGAGGGGATAGAAAGGAGGGCTGTGGGAGGAGGGCCTAGGAAGGAGGGGTTAAGGAGGAGGGGCTAGACAGGAGGGCTGAGGGAGGAGGGCCTAGGAATGAGGGGTTAGGGAGTAGGGGCTAGAGAGGAGGGCTGAGGGAGTGGGGGCTAGGGAAGAGGGGCTAGAGAGGAGGGACTGAGGGAGGAGGGGCTGAGGGAGAAGAGGCTGAGGCAGGAGGGGCTAGGCAGGAGGGGTTAGAGAGGAAGGGCTAGAGAGGAGGGCTGAGGGAGAAGGAGCTAGGGAGGAGGAGCTAGGGAGGAGGGGCTAGGGAGGAGGGGCTAGGGAGGAGGGGCTAAGGGAGGGGGGGCTAGAGAGGAGGGCTGAGGGAGGAGGGGCTGAGGGAGGAGGGGCTAGGGAGGAGGGGCTGAGGGAGGAGGGGCTAGAGAGGAGGGGCTGAGGGAGGAGGGGCTGAGAGAGGAGGGGCTGAGGGAGGAGGGGCTGAGGGAGGAGGGGCTAGAGAGGAGGGGCTGAGGGAGGAGGGGCTGAGGGAGGAGGGGCTGAGGGAGGAGGGGCTGAGGGAGGAGGGGCTAGAGAGGAGGGGCTGAGGGAGGAGGGGCTAGAGAGGAGGGGCCTAGGGAGGAGGGGCTGAGGGAGGAGGGGCTAGAGAGGAGGGGCTGAGGGTGGAGGGGCTGAGAGAGGAGGGGCTAGAGAGGAGGGGCTGAGGGAGGAGGGGCTGAGGGAGGAGGGGCTAGAGAGGAGGGGCTGAGGGAGGAGGGGCTAGGGAGGAGGGGCTAGGGAGGAGGGGCTGAGAGAGGAGGGGCTGAGGGAGGAGGGGCTGAGAGAGGAGGGGCTGAGGGAGGAGGGGCTGAGAGAGGAGGGGCTGAGGGAGGAGGGGCTGAGAGAGGAGGGGCTGAGGGAGGAGGGGCTGAGAGAGGAGGGGCTGAGGGAGGAGGGGCTAGAGAGGAGGGGCTGAGAGAGGAGGGGCCTAGGGAGGAGGGGCTGAGAGAGGAGGCTTTATGTGTTTTAACACAGATAAGCGTTTATAATGTGTTATTACAAGGCAAGTCATCCTCACCTTCTCTAAGCACCACCCTCTCGTATGCGGGGAACTTGGACTGGACGGGCTGGGCCGACAGGTCCTCTCTGCTCTTCCTCAGGTTCCTCTTGGAGCTCCTCAGGCCCCTGAACCTCCAGAAGTCTGCCCTGTCGCCCCCAGCTGTCTTGGGGAGGCTGTACTGTACGCTGGACAGCTGCTCCGCTCTGGAGACAGATAGAGGAGAGGGAGTTGGATAACTAACTAATTCGATAACTAACCCTAACCCTGCTGTCTTGGAGAGGCTGTATTTCACGCCCAGAGTGGAGAGAAGTTTGTTATTATGTTTTTCTCTGTAAAAGAGAATGAGATTAGGTCTCCCGAGTGGTGCAGTGGTTTAAGGCAGTCCAGGCTCTGTCGTAGCCGGCCGTGACTGGGAGTTCCATGGGGCGGCGCACAATTGGCCCAGCGTCGTCCGGGTTAGGGGAGGGTTTGGCCCAGCGTCGTCAGGGTTAGAGGAGGGTTTGGCCCAGCGTCGTCCGGGTTAGGGGAGGGTTTGGCCCAGCGTCGTCCGGATTAGGGGAGGGTTTGGCCCAGCGTCGTCCGGGTTAGTGGAGGGTTTGGCCCAGCGTCGTCCGGGTTAGGGGAGGGTTTGGCCCAGCGTCGCCCGGGTTAGGGGAGGGTTTGGACCAGCGTCGTCTGGGTTAGGGGAGGGGTTTGGCCCAGCGTCGTCCGGGTTAGGGGAGGGTTTGGCCCAGCGTCGTCCGGGTTAGGGGAGGGTTTGGCCCAGTGTCGTCCGGGTTAGGGGAGGGTTTGGCCCAGCGTCGTCCGGGTTAGGGGAGGGTTTGGCCCAGCGTTGTCCGGGTTAGGGGAGGGTTTGGCCCAGCGTCGTCCGGGTTAGGGGAGGGTTTGGCCCAGCGTCGTCCGGGTTAGGGGAGGGTTTGGCCCAGCGTCGTCCGGGTTAGGGGAGGGGTTTGGCCCAGCGTCGTCCGGGTTAGGGGAGGGGTTTGGCCCAGCGTCGTCCGGGTTAGGGGAGGGGTTTGGCCGGCAGGTATGTCCTTGTCCCATCGCACTCTAGCGACTCCTGTGGCGGGCCTGGCTCAGTGGACGCTGACACGGTCACCAGGTGTACGGTGTTTCCTCTGACACATTGGTGTGGCTGGTTTCCGGGTTAAGTGGGCATTGTGTCAAGAAGCAGTGCTGCTTGACAGGGTCGTGTTTCCGAGGACGCATGGCTCTCGACCTTTGCCTCTCCCAAGTCCGTAAGGGAGTTGCAGCGATGAGACAAGACTGTAACTACCAATTGGATACCACGAAATTGGGGAGAAAAAGGGGTACAGAAAAAAAAATATTTAAAAAAATGAGAACGAGATTTAGTTCTCTGTATAACTCAGATGATGAAGGTCTATTGATTGAAATGTTCATGAAAAATATGCATGAAATATGCATTTATGCATGAAATATGCATTTATGCATGAAATATGCATTTTTGGGGAATCAAAATCACAGGTGTGCTGGAGTTGCTTTTCTATTCAGAACAAGAGAATGAGAGGGACAGACAGAGTTCTTGGTAGAGACACCTCTGTAGAGGGCTTTCATGTGTCTGTGACACTGTCCAGTAAACTTGGCACGGCTAACGTCAATACTGCCAACACAGAGGCACTTACATGGCAATGATAATCATAACAAATGTGGTTAAAGCTACGAGAGGACAACGTGACGTTAACATTGTTCTGATGACTTGTGACCCGTGTGAATCTTCCCCTATTATTTTAACACATTTACATGATTGTCTAAAAACCAGGTAAGTTATACAGAACACATTCTGTTTTCAAATAAACAAAACTGATTTCTGTGAAAACTCAACCTCATTATGGCTTGCTGATAAACAGCCAGAGAGGAGCCAAAATGGACAGGACTGAAGAGAAGACGGAAATAGTGTCATTATCACCTGTTCTTGTTAGGTATGATGCCTCTCTCCACCTCCTGATGGTTCTTCCCTATGCGGATGGCCAGCCAGGAGCCCAGCTTGCCGTTGTACAGGGTGTCCACCACTCTGAACACCTCTCCCTTGTTGAAGCTCAGGCCGTACGGAGACTCCTTCTCATACTCAAAGTGGGTCCGGATGTAGAACGAGTCGCCCACATCAGACTCCACGATCCGCCGGTACACTGGACCAGAACACATACTGAGTTTGAGTATCAGAGTTGGAGACAGAGAGTTGAGAGGCAGAGAGTTGAAAGACATAGTTAAGAGAGAGACAGAGAGTTAAGAGAGAGAGAGAGTTAAGAGAAAGACAGAGAGTTGAGACAGAGTTAAGAGAGAGAGAGTTACGAGAGAGACAGAGACAGAGAGTTAAGAGAGAGACCGAGTTAGAGACAGAGTCAGACAGAGACAGAGTCAGAGACAGAGTCAGACAGAGTCAGAGTTAGAGACAGAGTTACAGTCAGAGTTAGAGACACAGTCAGAGTTAGAGACAGAGTCAGAGTTAGCGACAGAGACAGACAGAAAGGAGAGCAGAGCAGAGCAATAGAGATAAATCTCAGATGATGGAAGTTCAACTGGTCCCAATTAGCTTCCCCTCCATTACCTTGGCCCTAATTATTTGATGATTGCAGATCTGTATGGTGGAAGCTTCACCACTAAACTGATTGTACCTATCGGAACCTTCAGATAAACTGATTGTACCTATCGGAACCTTCAGATAAACTGATTGTACCTATCGGAACCTTCAGATAAACTGATTGTACCTATCGGAACCTTCAGATAAACTGATTGTACCTATCGGAACCATCAGATAAACTGATTGTACCTATCGGAACCATCAGATAAACTGATTGTACCTATCGGAACCTTCAGATAAACTGATTGTACCTATCGGAACCTTCAGATAAACTGATTGTACCTATCGGAACCTT
Organism: Oncorhynchus clarkii lewisi; assembly: GCF_045791955.1. NCBI lineage: Eukaryota > Metazoa > Chordata > Actinopteri > Salmoniformes > Salmonidae > Oncorhynchus > Oncorhynchus clarkii. The sequence continues at coordinate 92,953,536 of NC_092148.1, forward strand.
CAGAAAAACTGTTTGTACCTATCGGAACCTTCAGATAAACTGATTGTACCTATCGGAACCTTCAGATAAACTGATTGTACCTATCGGAACCATCAGATAAACTGATTGTACCTATCGGAACCATTAGATAAACTGATTGTACCTATCGGAACCATCAGATAAACTGATTGTACCTATCGGAACCTTCAGATAAACTGATTGTACCTATCGGAACCTTCAGATAAACTGATTGTACCTATCGGAATCATCAGATAAACTGATTGTACCTATCGGAACCATTAGATAAACTGATTGTACCTATCGGAACCATCAGATAAACTGATTGTACCTATCGGAACCTTCAGATAAACTGATTGTACCTATCGGAACCATCAGATAAACTGATTGTACCTATCGGAACCTTCAGATAAACTGATTGTACCTATCGGAACCTTCAGATAAACTGATTGTACCTATCGGAACCTTCAGATAAACTGATTGTACCTATCGGAACCTTCAGATAAACTGATTGTACCTATCGGAACCATCAGATAAACTGATTGTACCTATCGGAACCATCAGATAAACTGATTGTACCTATCGGAACCATCAGATAAACTGATTGTACCTATCGGAACCTTCAGATCTGTAAATATTGATATATAACAGTGTTTTTCAAACCTCTCCTCAGGGATTCCCAGACATAAATATATATATATATATATATATATTATTTTTAATAGCTAACCTTGAACTAGCTCCTCACCTGATTCAAGTAGTCATCGGCTTGATGATTAGTTGACCAGTTGAATCAGGTAAGCTAGCTGTGGAATAGTTAAAATACATGGACCGTCTGGGGATCTCCGAGGAGACGTTTGAAAAACCCTGGGAGGGATGGAGTGAAAGGGACCAGTGCTCAGTCTGCGATTCATCCAGTTTCCTCTCGTCCTCCTGCACTCACCATCCTTCTTCTTCTGGGCCAGGATGGTGACCTCTTCACCTTTAGGGAGGTCAAGGAGGAACAGCACCGCCTCTTCTCGGATTATATTAGCAAAATCTACATTATTAACCTGGGAAAAGAGGAAGAAAACAGGAAGGTTGTCCAACGGTAACCACGGTGACGTTTCACATGGTCTACGTTTGTGGATTGTAGAATCTATAACAGACCACAGCACAACACATGTTGATGATGTGGGCCTTGGAAAGAATCGAGGACATGTAAAGGGTTGTCCCCAGGGTGTACCGGTACAGAGTCAATGTGGAGGCTATATACAGGGGGTACCGGTACACCCTGTATATAGCCTCCACATTGACTCTGTACCGGTACACCCTGTATATAGCCTCCACATTGACTCTGTACCGTAATACCCTGTATATAGCCTCCACATTGACTCTGTACCGTAATACCCTGTATATAGCCTCCACATTGACTCTGTACAGGTACCCCCTGTATATAGCCTCCACATTGACTCTGTACCGGTACCCCCTGTATATAGCCTCCACATTGACTCTGTACCGTAACACCCTGTATATAACCTCCACATTGACTCTGTACCGGTACCTCCTGTATATAGCCTCCACATTGACTCTGTACCGGTACCTCCTGTATATAGCCTCCACATTGACTCTGTACCGTAATACCCTGTATGTAGCCTCCACATTGACTCTGTACAGGTACCCCCTGTATATAGCCTCCACATTGACTCTATACCGTAACACCCTGTATATAGCCTCCACATTGACTCTGTACCGGTACCTCCTGTATATAGCCTCCACATTGACTCTGTACCGTAACACCCTGTATATAGCCTCCACATTGACTCTGTACCGGTACCACCTGTATAAAGCCTCCACATTGACTCTGTACCGGTACCACCTGTATATAGCCTCCACATTGACTCTGTACCGGTACCACCTGTATAAAGCCTCCACATTGACTCTGTACCGGTACCACCTGTATATAGCGAGGAGGGAGGAGAGAGGAGGGAGGAGGGGGTGGAGGAGGGAGGAGAAAGGAGAAAGGAGGGGGTGGAGGAGGAGGAGGGAGGAGAAAGGAGAAAGGAGGGGGTGGAGGAGGGAGCGAGAGTGATCTAGAGAGACACTGTTTTTGTGTGAGCACATTGCTAGGAGACCGACTCCGAAAGAGCAGGAATCTTGGAGCAGCCGGCTGTTTCAAACCATTAAATCAACCAGCGAAGGAAACGCTTTGGGTCTTGTCCCACATGGCACCCTTTTCCCTTTAGAGTGCACTACTTTAGACCAGATCCCCATAGGCCCTAGACAAAAGTAGTGCACTATTTAGGGAATAGGCTTCCATTTGAGATGCAAACCGTTGCAGCATTATCCCCTGTAAATCTTTAGTTTGTTTTAGTGTATGAAACATCTCAAATCTTTTAATATTTGTTTAATCCCAGTGGCAACTATATAATATTGGATTTCTGTAGCTGATAGCATTGATTCAATTCATGTTTATTTAACCTTAATTTAACAAAGTCAGTTAAGAACAAATTATTATTTACAATGACGGCCTACACCCGGCACGACGCTGGGCCAAATGTGCGCCGCCCGATGGGACTCCCAATCACAGCCGGATGTGATACAACCTGGATTTGAACCAGGGACTGTAGTGACGCCTCTTACACTGAGATGCAGGGCCTTTAGACCAATGTGCCACTCTGAAACCATGAATCGTAGGCATTTACACGTCAGGATACACAGCATGTTATTCTGATGAGGATCACATTGACACGGCAAACAATTATATCACAAGGCATTTACAGTAAAGCAGCAGGTAGTCTAGTGGTTAGAGTGGAGGGGCGGCAGGTAGCCTAGTGGTTAGTGTGGAGGGGCGGCAGGGTAGCCTAGTGGTTAGAGTGGAGGGGCGGCAGGGTACCTAGTGGTTAGAGTGGAGGGGCGGCAGGTAGCCTAGTGGTTAGAGTGGAGGGGCGGCAGGTAGTCTAGTGGTTAGAGTGGAGGGGCGGCAGGTAGTCTAGTGGTTAGAGTGGAGGGGCGGCAGGTAGCCTAGTGGTTAGAGTGGAGGGGCGGCAGGTAGTCTAGTGGTTAGAGTGGAGGGGCGGCAGGTAGCCTAGTGGTTAGAGTGGAGGGGCGGCAGGTAGCCTAGTGGTTAGAGTGGAGGGGCGGCAGGGTAGCCTAGTGGTTAGAGTGGAGGGGCGGCAGGTAGCCTAGTGGTTAGAGTGGAGGGACGGCAGGTAGTCTAGTTGTTAGAGTGGAGGGGCGGCAGGTAGCCTAGTGGTTAGAGTGGAGGGGCGGCAGGGTAGCCTAGTGGTTAGAGTAGAGGGGCGGCAGGTAGCCTAGTGGTTAGTGGAGGGGCGGAAGTTAGCCTATTGGTTAGAGTGGAGGGGCGGCAGGTAGCCTAGTGGTTAGAGTGGAGGGGCGGCAGGGTAGCCTAGTGGTTAGAGTGGAGGGACGGCAGGTAGTCTAGTGGTTAGAGTGGAGGGACGGCAGGTAGTCTAGTGGTTAGAGTGGAGGGGCGGCAGGGTAGCCTAGTGGTTAGAGTGGAGGGGCGGCAGGTAGCCTAGTGGTTAGAGTGGACGGGCGGCAGGTAGTCTAGTTGTTAGAGTGGAGGGGCGGCAGGTAGCCTAGTGGTTAGAGTGGAGGGGTGGCAGGTAGTCTAGTGGTTAGAGTGGAGGGGCGGCAGGTAGTCTAGTGGTTAGAGTGGAGGGACGGCAGGGTAGCCTAGTGGTTAGAGTGGAGAGGCGGCAGGTAGTCTAGTGGTTAGAGTGGAGGGGCGGCAGGTAGCCTAGTGGTTAGAGTGGAGGGGCGGCAGATCAAATCAAATCAAATTTTATTTGTCACATACACATGGTTAGCAGATGTTAATGCGAGTGTAGCGAAATGCTTGTGCTTCTAGTTCCGACAATGCAGTAATAACAAGTAATCTAACTAACAATTCCAAAACTACTGTCATGTACACAGTGTAAGGGGATAAAGAATATGTACATAAGGATATATGAATGAGTGATGGTACAGAGCAGCATAGGCAAGATACAGTAGATGGTATCGAGTACAGTATGTACAAATGAGATGAGTATGTAAACAAAGTGGCATAGTTTAAAGTGGCTAGTGATACATGTATTACATAAGGATACAGTCGATGATATAGAGTACAGTATATACGTATGCATATGAGATGAATAATGTAGGGTAAGTAACATTATATAAGGTAGCATTGTTTAAAGTGGCTAGTGATATATTTACATCATTTCCCATCAATTCCCATTATTAAAGTGGCTGGAGTTGAGTCAGTGTCAGTGTGTTGGCAGCAGCCACTCAATGTTAGTGGTGGCTGTTTAACAGTCTGATGGCCTTGAGATAGAAGCTGTTTTTCAGTCTCTCGGTCCCAGCTTTGATGCACCTGTACTGACCTCGCCTTCTGGATGATAGCGGGGTGAACAGGCAGTGGCTCGGGTGGTTGATGTCCTTGATGATCTTTATGGCCTTCCTGTGACATCGGGTGGTGTAGGTGTCCTGGAGGGCAGGTAGTTTGCCCCCGGTGATGCGTTGTGCAGACCTCACTACCCTCTGGAGAGCCTTACGGTTGAGGGTGGTGCAGTTGCCATACCAGGCGGTGATACAGCCCGCCAGGATGCTCTCGATTGTGCATCTGTAGAAGTTTGTGAGTGCTTTTGGTGACAAGCCAAATTTCTTCAGCCTCCTGAGGTTGAAGAGGCGCTGCTGCGCCTTCTTCACGATGCTGTCTGTGTGAGTGGACCAATTCAGTTTGTCTGTGATGTGTATGCCGAGGAACTTAAAACTTTCTACCCTCTCCACTACTGTTCCATCGATGTGGATAGGGGGGTGTTCCCTCTGTTGTTTCCTAAAGTCCACAATCATCTCCTTAGTTTTGTTGACGTTGACTGTGAGGTTATTTTCCTGACACCACACTCCGAGGGCCCTCACCTCTTCCCTGTAGGCCGTCTCGTCGTTGTTGGTAATCAAGCCTACCACTGTTGTGTCGTCCGCAAACTTGATGATTGAGTTGGAGGCGTGCGTGGCCACGCAGTCGTGGGTGAACAGGGAGTACAGGAGAGGGCTCAGAACGCACCCTTGTGGGGCCCCAGTGTTGAGGATCAGCGGGGAGGAGATGTTGTTGCCTACCCTCACCACCTGGGGGCGGCCCGTCAGGAAGTCCAGTACCCAGTCGCACAGGGCGGGGTCGAGACCCAGGGTCTCGAGCTTGATGACGAGCTTGGAGGGTACTATGGTGTTGAATGCCGAGCTGTAGTCGATGAACAGCATTCTCACATAGGTATTCCTCTTGTCCAGATGGGTTAGGGCAGTGTGCAGTGTGGTTGAGATTGCATCGTCTGTGGACCTATTTGGGCGGTAAGCAAATTGGAGTGGGTCTAGGGTGTCAGGTAGGGTGGAGGTGATATGGTCCTTGACTAGTCTCTCAAAGCACTTCATGATGACGGATGTGAGTGCTACGGGGCGGTAGTCGTTTAGCTCAGTGGTTAGAGTGGAGGGACGGCAGATAGTCTAGTGGTTAGAGTGGAGCGGCGGCAGGTAGCCTAGTGGTTAGAGTGGAGGGGCGGCAGGTAGCCTAGTGGTTAGAGTGGAGGAGCGGCAGGTAGCCTAGTGGTTAGAGTGGAGGGGCGGCAGGGTAGCCTAGTGGTTAAAGTGGAGCGGCGGCAGGTAGCCTAGTGGTTAGAGTGGAGGGGCGGCAGGTAGCCTAGTGGTTAGAGGGGGGCGGCAGGGTAGCCTAGTGGTTAGAGTGGAGGGGCGGCAGGTAGCCTAGTGGTTTGAGCGTTGGACTTGTAACTGAAAGGTTGCTACATCGAATCCCCGAGCTGACAGGGTAAAAAGCTGTAGTTCTGCCCCTGAACAAGGCAGTTTAACCCACTGTTCCCCTGAACAAGGCAGTTAACCCACTGTTCCCCTGAACAAGGCAGTTTAACCCACTGTTCCCCTGAACAAGGCAGTTAACCCACTGTTCCCCTGAACAAGGCAGTTAACCCACTGTTCCCCTGAACAAGGCAGTTAACCCACTGTTCCCCTGAACAAGGCAGTTTAACCCACTGTTCCCCTGAACAAGGCAGTTTAACCCACTGTTCCCCTGAACAAGGCAGTTTAACCCACTGTTCCCCTGAACAAGGCAGTTAACCCACTGTTCCCCTGAACAAGGCAGTTAACCCACTGTTCCCCTGAACAAGGCAGTTAACCCACTGTTCCCCTGAACAAGGCAGTTAACCCACTGTTCCCCTGAACAAGGCAGTTTAACCCACTGTTCCCCTGAACAAGGCAGTTAACCCACTGTTCCCCTGAACAAGGCAGTTAACCCACTGTTCCCCTGAACAAGGCAGTTTAACCCACTGTTCCCCTGAACAAGGCAGTTAACCCACTGTTCCCCTGAACGAGGCAGTTAACCCACTGTTCCCCTGAACAAGGCAGTTAACCCACTGTTCCCCTGAACAAGGCAGTTAACCCACTTCTCCCCTGAACAAGGCAGTTGACCCACTGTTCCCCTGAACAAGGCAGTTGACCCACTGTTCCCCTGAACAAGGCAGTTTAACCCACTGTTCCCCTGAACAAGGCAGTTTAACCCACTGTTCCCCTGAACAAGGCAGTTGACCCACTGTTCCCCTGAACAAGGCAGTTTAACCCACTGTTCCCCTGAACAAGGCAGTTAACCCACTGTTCCCCTGAACAAGGCAGTTAACCCACTGTTCCCCTGAACGAGGCAGTTAACCCACTGTTCCCCTGAACGAGGCAGTTAACCCACTGTTCCCTGGTAGGCTGTCATTGTAAATAATAATTTGTTCTTACCTGACTTGCCTAGTTAAATAAAGATAAAGTGAGCACATACATGTTTTGTATGCGTACGTGATCCCTGTGGAAATTGAACCGACAACCTTAGTGTTGCTGTAGTGAGTGTGTTGTTGCCGTAGCGAGTGCGTCGTTGCCGTAGCGAAGTGTGTAGTTGCTGGTGTATCCTGTCTCACCCTGAGAATTTGGTCCCCCTCCTCCAGACCCTCCTTAGCTGCTGGGCTGTCCTCCAGGACTCCTGCTACGAAGATGCCCACGTCGTTCCCCCCGGCCAGCCTCAGACCCACACTCTCCCCCTTCTTAAACTTCACCAGCTTCATACTCGGCCTGAGGAAGGAGGACACAGGGTGGGATGGGGACAGAGGAAAGACAGTTATATATGATCCACTCTGTGATATTTACGTTGTGTCACCCATAGAAATAGTCTTTCTAGAATGGCTATTCCCATTCAAGTCAATGGTCGAAGGGGCTTTGTCCCTTCTAGGAATTATATTTGTTTGATGTCCCCTGCCAAAGATCATTGAAGTTAAAACATTATTTTGTTGTAATATTGAGCAGGACGGGAGGTACCATAGGATACTGTTAGAGACAGGTGAATAGATACTTCTACATACTGTAGGATACTGTTAGAGACTTCTACATACTGTAGGATACTGTTAGAGACAGGTGAATAGAGACTTCTACATACTGTAGGATACTGTTAGAGACTTCTATATACTGTAGGATACTGTTAGAGACTTCTATATACTGTAGGATACTGTTAGAGACAGGTGAATAGAGACTTCTACATACTGTAGGATACTGTTAGAGACTTCTACATACCGTAGGATACTGTTAGAGACTTCTACATACTGTAGGATACTGTTAGAGACTTCTACATACCGTAGGATACTGTTAGAGACTTCTACATACCGTAGGATACTGTTAGAGACTTCTACATACTGTAGGATACTGTTAGAGACTTCTACATACCGTAGGATACTGTTAGAGACTTCTACATACTGTAGGATACTGTTAGAGACTTCTACATACCGTAGGATACTGTCATCGTGGGCAGCGCTGGGCACAGGGGCATCAGAGGGGCTGACTGGCAGGTCCACATCAGGCTGGCCTGGCTGGGCATATACTGGCTTGGGTTCTGAGAAAATACCAACACACACACACACACACACACACACAATCAACTGTACTGTGTACACACATCCATGTACTATTCCCACAAGAGAGTGAATGGAGGTTCAAATGTAGGTTAGAGGGACCACAATACATCTGGCCTTCACGCTAACCTAATCTCAATACCCACAATACATCTGGCCTTCACACTAACCTAATCTCAATACCCACAATACATCTGGCCTTCACGCTAACCTAATCTCAATACCCACAATACATCTGACCTTCACGCTAACCTAATCTCAATACCCACAATACATCTGGCCTTCACGCTAACCTAATCTCAATACCCACAATACATCTGGCCTTCACGCTAACCTAATCTCAATACCCACAATACATCTGGCCTTCACGCTAACCTAATCTCAATACCCACAATACATCTGGCCTTCACGCTAACCTAATCTCAATACCCACAATACATCTGGCCTTCACGCTAACCTAATCTCAATACCCACAATACATCTGGCCTTCACGCTAACCTAATCTCAATACCCACAACACACCAACACAGTACATAGTGTCCTGATCTGGGAGGTCATAGACAACACACCAACACAGTACATGGTGTCCTGATCTGGGAGGAGACACCACACCAACACAGTACATGGTGTCCTAATCTGGGAGGAGACACCACACCAACACAGTACATGGTGTCCTGATCTGGGAGGTCATAGACACCACACCAACACAGTACATGGTGTCCTTATCTGGGAGGAGACACCACACCAACACAGTACATGGTGTCCTGATCTGGGAGGAGACACCACACCAACACAGTACATGGTGTCCTGATCTGGGAGGTCATAGACACCACACCAACACAGTACATGGTGTCCTGATCTGGGAGGAGACACCACACCAACACAGTACATGGTGTCCTGATCTGGGAGGAGACACCACACCAACACAGTACATAGTGTCCTGATCTGGGAGGTCATAGACACCACACCAACACAGTACATAGTGTCCTGATCTGGGAGGTCATAGACACCCCACCAACACAGTACATGGTGTCTTGATCTGGGAGGTCATAGACACCACACCAACACAGTACATGGTGTCCTGATCTGGGAGGTCATAGACACCACACCAACACAGTGCATGGTATCCTGATCTGGGAGGTCATAGACACCACACCAACACAGTGCATGGTATCCTGATCTGGGAGGTCATAGACACCACACCAACACAGTACATAGTGTCCTGATCTGGGAGGTCATAGACACCACACCAACACAGTACATAGTGTCCTGATCTGGGAGGTCATAGACACCACACCAACACAGTACATGGTGTTCTGATCTGGGAGGAGACACCACACCAACACAGTACATGGTGTCCTGATCTGGGAGGAGACACCACACCAACACAGTACATGGTGTCCTGACCTGGGAGGTCATAGACACCACACCAACACAGTACATGGTGTCCTGATCTGGGAGGAGACACCACACCAACACAGTACATAGTGTCCTTATCTGGGAGGTCATAGACACCACACCAACACAGTACATGGTGTCCTGATCTGGGAGGAGACACCACACCAACACAGTACATAGTGTCCTGACCTGGGAGGTCATAGACACCACACCAACACAGTACATGGTGTCCTGATCTGGGAGGAGACACCACACCAACACAGTACATAGTGTCCTTATCTGGGAGGTCATAGACACTACACCAACACAGTACATGGTGTCCTGATCTGGGAGGAGACGCAGCAGGCTGCTGGCTGCAGGGCAGGAGGAGATACGTCAGAGTCCATCAAGTCACACTGTTTATAACCAACTAACTGTAGGCTGCAGCCTCAGCCAAGCTCAGCACTCAGCACACAGCAGTGTCAGCATAGCAAGCTTTTAGCTGTAACCTTGGTAGCTGGACTGAAACCGTTGTGTGGGTTAAAGGGGCAATCTACAGTTCAAACTATAACACAGTGACACCCTGCCACTGTTTCGGTAAAAAGCTGAGGGAAAGGGGAAACTCATACAGAGCTATGGATGTAAGGAATGACCATGCATGATATCAATATAATATAAATATATATTTTTTAAAGATATACAGTTTGTGTTTACAATGACATTGTTCACAAACAATGGAGTAAAACAAGCATTATGTTGGGTTCTGATGGGGTACAACAGTTGAAGTAAGTTCAAGAGTAAGGTAGTGGTTAGGCCTACTAGTTCAGTGGTTAGGCCTACTAGTTACCGGCAGTGGTTAGGCCTACTAGTTACCGGCAGTGGTTAGGTCTACTAGTTACCGGCAGTGGTTAGGCCTACTAGTTACTGGCAGTGGTTAGGTCTACTAGTGACCGGCAGTGGTTAGGCCTACTAGTTACCGGCAGTGGTTAGGCCTACTAGTTACCGGCAGTGGTTAGGCCTACTAGTTACCGGCAGTGGTTAGGCCTACTAGTTACCGGCAGTGGTTAGGCCTACTAGTTACGTCTACTAGTTACCAGCAGTGGTTAGGTCTACTAGTTACCGGCAGTGGTTAGGCCTACTAGTTACCGACAGTGGTTAGGTCTACTAGTGACCGGCAGTGGTTAGGTCTACTAGTTACCGGCAGTGGTTAGGCCTACTAGTTACCGGCAGTGGTTAGGCCTATTAGTTACCGGCAGTGGTTAGGCCTACTAGTTACCGGCAGTGGTAAGGTCTACTAGTTACCGGCAGTGGTTAGGTCTACTAGTTTCGGCAGTGGTTAGGCCTACTAGTTACCGGCAGTGGTTAGGTCTACCAGTTACCGGCAGTGGTTAGGTCTACTAGTGACCGGCAGTGGTTAGGTCTACTAGTTACCGGCAGTGGTAAGGTCTACTAGTTACGGCAGTGGTTAGGCCTACTAGTTACCGGCAGTGGTAAGGTCTACTAGTTCCCGGCAGTGGTTAGGTCTACTAGTTACGGGCAGTGGTTAGGTCTACTAGTTACCGGCAGTGGTTAGGTCTACTAGTTACCGGCAGTGGTTAGGTCTACTAGTTACCGGCAGTGGTTAGGTCTACTAGTTACCGGCAGTGGTTAGGTCCACTAGTTACCGGAAGTGGTTAGGTCTACTAGTTACGGCAGTGGTTAGGTCTACTAGTTACCGGCAGTGGTTAGGTCTACTAGTTACCAGCAGTGGTTAGGTCTACTAGTTACCAGCAGTGGCTAGGCCTACTAGTTACCGGCAGTGGTTCTGACCTGGTAGAGGTGGTAACTGTTTCTCCTCCCTGGTGACCAGCTGCTCCAGGGGTTTTGGCAGGGCAGGAACCTCCTCTGCTAACTTGGCTGGTACCGCTGTCGGCTTCAAGATCCTCTCCTCCTCACGACTTCTGTGATCAGAGACAAAAAAAACCCAGAGCTTTTTAGTTTATTTTTGTTGAATATATTTTATGTATGTGCACGTGATCCCTGTGGGAATTGAACCCAGAACCTGGCATGCCATTGTTAGTGCCAAACTCTCAGCAACTGAGCCAATACGGGACCAGAGACGTGGTACAATATAACAAATACTACACATCACCTATATATGCGTCTCGGCGTTTTAACTGCAGTGGACAACACGTAAAGGCCGTAGAGATAAATAATAACAAGGAAATAAACAATAATAATAATAATGAGGATGTGTTGGATGCTTTTATCTGTCCAATTTCAAAGTGTTTTTTTTTTGTTTGGCATATCCCAACTCTTCATGAGACACCCTCAGAGAAGAGGCGCTCTCGAGTGCTGCAGCGGTCTAAGGCCCTGCATCTCAGTGCTAGAGGCGTCACTACAGACCCTGGTTCGATTCCAGGCTGTATCACAACCGGATGTGATTGGGAGTCCCATAGGGCGGCGCACAATTGGCCCAGCGTCGTCCGGGTTAGGGTTAGGGTTAGGGTTTGGCCCGGGGTAGAATTTGTTCTTAATTGACTAGTTAAATAAATAAATGAATCTTCAGAGAGAGGTGTCAACCTTAGAGCAATTAGGGTTAAGTGCCTTGCTCAAGGGCACTGACAGATCTTTCACCTCGGGGAGTCAAACTAGCAACCTTTCAGTTACTAGCTCAACGCTCTAATCGCTAGGCTACCTGCCGCCTTGTGTGTGTCTGCACTGTGAGCTTGAAGGTCACAGTTTGTTTTTGTCTTCTCCTTTGTACTCTATTTTTAGAGAGGCATATCTGAGGTGATGGAGGCGAGGAGAGAGAGAGAGAGAGAGAGGGGGAGGGCGGGAGAAAGAGGGAGGGCGGGAGAGAGGACGGGAGAGTGAGAGAGAGTGCGGGAGAGAGAGGGCATGAGAGAGAGGGAGGGCGGGCGGGAGAGAGAGGGAGGGCGGGAGAGAGAGGGAAGGCAGGAGAGGGCGAGAGAAAGATGAGGAGAGAGAGAGAGGGGGGAGGGAGGGAGCGAGAGAGAGTAAGGGGAGGGTGGGAGCGAGAGAGAGAGAGAGAGAGAGGGCGAGAGAGAGAGAGAGAGAGAGAGAGAGAGAGCGCGGGCGGGTGAGAGAGAGAGAGGGCGAGAGTAAGAGGGAGGGCGGGTGAGAGAGAGAGAGGGCGAGAGAGAGAGTAAGGGTGAGGGCGAGAGAGAGAGAGAGAGAGGATTATGTGTACTCCAGGTGCACTTCACTGTGGCTCTGGCTGAGAACCAGTAAAGGTTGGACAAACACAGATTATTAACCCGGAGGTCAGAATGATTTATCCCAAACGGCAACAAACATACAGCCTGGTCCAAGAGCTGCTTCTGATGTCTTGCCAATTCCTATTGTCATTTGGCGTGATAATGACCATCGGACTTGGCTGTAGAGCACAAACTAATCTGGGACAAGGCCAACAAACAGTATTCTTCAGATGATCACGCACAAACATATATTCTTTTTAAAGTTTTAAGAGGTGAAATCTGTGAAGAAAATCTGTTAAATCAGCAAAGAAATCAGGAAGGCTTGGTTCTGTTGTTGGGTAGGGAAACAGAGGATCAGGAAGGCTTGGTTCTGTTGTTGGGTAGGGAAACAGAGAATCAGGAAGGCCTGGTTCTGTTGTTGGGTAGGGAAACAGAGAATCAGGAAGGCCTGGTTCTGTTGTTGGGTAGGGAAACAGAGGATCAGGAAGGCCTGGTTCTGTTGTTGGGTAGGGAAACAGAGGATCAGGAAGGCCTGGTTCTGTTGTTGGGTAGGGAAACAGAGAATCAGGAAGGCCTGGTTCTGTTGTTGGGTAGGGAAACAGAGGGAATTGGGAAGGCCTGGTTCTGTTGTTGGGTAGGGAAACAGAGATTCAGGAAGGCTTGGTTCTGTTGTTGGGTAGGGAAACAGAGGATCAGGAAGTCCTGGTTCTGTTGTTGGGTAGGGAAACAGAGGATCAGGAAGTCCTGTTTCTGTTGTTGGGTAGGGAAACAGAGGGAATCAGGAAGGCCTGGTTCTGTTGTTGGGTAGGGAAACAGAGGATCAGGAAGGCCTGGTTCTGTTGTTGGGTAGGGAAACAGAGGATCAGGAAGGCCTGGGTCTGTTGTTGGGTAGGGAAACAGAGGGAATCAGGAAGGCCTGGTTCTGTTGTTGGGTACGGAAACAGAGGGAATCAGGAAGGCTTGGTTCTGTTGTTGGGTAGGGAAACAGAGGGAATCAGGAAGGCCTGGTTCTGTTGTTGGGTAGGGAAACAGAGGGAATCAGGAAGGCCTGGTTATGTTGTTGGGTAGGGAAACAGAGGATCAGGAAGGCTTGGTTCTGTTGTTGGGTAGGGAAACAGAGGAAATCGGGAAGGCCTGGTTCTGTTGTTGGGTAGGGAAACAGAGGGAATCGGGAAGGCTTGGTTCTGTTGTTTTTTAGGGAAACAGAGATTCAGGAAGGCTTGGTTCTGTTGTTGGGTAGGGAAACAGAGGATCAGGAAGTCCTGGTTCTGTTGTTGGGTAGGGAAACAGAGGGAATCAGGAAGGCCTGGTTCTGTTGTTGGGTAGGGAAACAGAGGATCAGGAAGTCCTGGTTCTGTTGTTGGGTAGGGAAACAGAGGATCAGGAAGGCTTGGTTCTGTTGTTGGTTAGGGAAACAGAGGATCAGGAAGGCTTGGTTCTGTTGTTTTTTAGGGAAACAGAGATTCAGGAAGGCTTGGTTCTGTTGTTGGGTAGGGAAACAGATGATCAGGAAGTCCTGTTTCTGTTGTTGGGTAGGGAAACAGAGCATCAGGAAGGCTTGGTTCTGTTGTTGGGTAGGGAAACAGAGGATCAGGAAGTCCTGTTTCTGTTGTTGGGTAGGGAAACAGAGAATCAGGAAGGCCTGGTTCTGTTGTTGGGTAGGGAAACAGAGGATCAGGAAGTCCTGTTTCTGTTGTTGGGTAGGGAAACAGAGGATCAGGAAGTCCTGGTTCTGTTGTTGGGTAGGGAAACAGAGGATCAGGAAGGCTTGGTTCTGTTGTTGGGTAGGGAAACAGAGAATCAGGAAGGCTTGGTTCTGTTTTTGGGTAGGGAAACAGAGGAGCAGGAAGGCTTGGTTCTGTTGTTGGTTAGGGAAACAGAGGAGCAGGAAGGCCTGGTTCTGTTGTTGTTACTGGTGGTACGAGTGCCACCTGGTCAGAGAGATCAGAATTACTGAGCAGCTCCAACCTCGCACTTTACATGACAAAAAAATACAAAATTAGAAGTTTTATTGTTACATACACTGGATAGGTGCAGTGAAATGTGTTGTTTTACAGGGTCAGCCATAGTAGTATGATAGGTGTTGTTTTACAGGGTCAGTCATAGTAGTATGATAGGTGTTGTTTTACAGGGTCAGTCATAGTAGTATGATAGGTGTTGATTTACAGGGTCAGTCATAGTAGTATGATAGGTGTTGTTGTACAGGGTCAGTCATAGTAGTATGATAGGTGTTGTTTAACTACTGCCCAGAGTCTGGTACAACTCCACTGGTAAATTACTGCCCAGAGTCTGGTCCAACTCCCGTGGTAAACTACAGCCCAGAGTCTGGTCCAACTCCCCTGGTAAAACTACTGCCCAGAGTCTGGTCCAACTCCCCTGGTAAACTACTGCCCAGAGTCTGGTCCAACTCCCCTGGTAAACCACTGCCCAGAGTCAGGTACAACTCCCCTGGTAAACTACTGCCCAGGGTCTGGTACAACTCCCCTGGTAAACTACTGCCCAGAGTCTGGTCCAACTCCCCTGGTAAACTACTGCCCAGAGTCTGGTCCAACTCCCCTGGTAAACCACTGCCCAGAGTCAGGTCCAACTCCCCTGGTAAACTACTGCCCAGAGTCTGGTCCAACTCCCCTGGTAAACTACTGCCCAGAGTCTGGTACAACTCCACTGGTAAAGTACTGCCCAGGGTCTGGTACAACTCCACTGGTAAAGTACTGCCCTATTCATAGGAAAGAGAGGGGGTGTGAGCAGCTACAACACAGTAACACACAAACACTTTCTCCTTTGAGAAACAAGGTAACCGTGAAGGACCCTCAGTCAACACATCCTGACTAGAGAGGAAAAACAACTTTAGTCAACACATCCTGACGGCAGGTAGCGTAGTGGTTAGAGTGGAGGGGCGGCAGGTAGTCTAGTGGTTAGAGTGGAGGGGCGGCAGGTAGCCTAGTGGTTAGAGTGGAGGGGCGGCAGGTAGCGTAGTGGTTAGAGTGGAGGGGCGGCAGGTAGCGTAGTGGTTAGAGTGAAGGGACGGCAGGTAGCCTAGTGGTTAGAGTGTAGGGGAGGCAGGTAGTCTAGTGGTTAGAGTGGAGGGACGGCAGGGTAGCCTAGTGGTTAGAGTGGAGGGGCGGCAGGTAGCCTAGTGGTTAGAGTGGAGGGGAGGCAGGTAGTCTAGTGGTTAGAGTGGAGGGGCGGCAGGTAGTCTAGTGGTTAGAGTGGAGGGGCGGCAGGTAGCCTAGTGGTTAGAGTGGAGGGGCGGCAGGTAGTCTAGTGGTTAGAGTGGAGGGGCGGCAGGTAGTCTAGTGGTTAGAGTGGAGGGGCGGCAGGTAGCCTAGTGGTTAGAGTGGAGGGGCGGCAGGTAGCCTAGTGGTTAGAGTGGAGGGGCGGCAGGTAGCCTAGTGGTTAGAGTGGAGGGGCGGCAGGTAGCGTAGTGGTTAGAGTGGAGGGGCGGCAGGTAGCGTAGTGGTTAGAGTGGAGGGGCGGCAGGTAGCCTAGTGGTTAGAGTGGAGGGGCGGCAGGTAGCGTAGTGGTTAGAGTGGAGGGGCGGCAGGTAGCCTAGTGGTTAGAGTGGAGGGGCGGCAGGTAGCGTAGTGGTTAGAGTGGAGGGGCGGCAGGTAGCCTAGTGGTTAGAGTGGAGGGGCGGCAGGTAGCGTAGTGGTTAGAGTGGAGAGGCGGCAGGTAGCCTAGTGGTTAGAGTGGAGGGGCGGCAGGTAGCGTAGTGGTTAGAGTGGAGGGGCGGCAGGTAGCGTAGTGGTTAGAGTGGAGGGGCGGCAGGTAGCCTAGTGGTTAGAGTGGAGGGGCGGCAGGTAGCCTAGTGGTTAGAGTGAAGGGACGGCAGGTAGCCTAGTGGTTAGAGTGTAGGGGAGGCAGGTAGTCTAGTGGTTAGAGTGGAGGGACGGCAGGGTAGCCTAGTGGTTAGAGTGGAGGGGCGGCAGGTAGCCTAGTGGTTAGAGTGGAGGGGAGGCAGGTAGTCTAGTGGTTAGAGTGGAGGGGCGGCAGGTAGTCTAGTGGTTAGAGTGGAGGGGCGGCAGGTAGCCTAGTGGTTAGAGTGGAGGGGCGGCAGGTAGTCTAGTGGTTAGAGTGGAGGGGCGGCAGGTAGTCTAGTGGTTAGAGTGGAGGGGCGGCAGGTAGCCTAGTGGTTAGAGTGGAGGGGCGGCAGGTAGCCTAGTGGTTAGAGTGGAGGGGCGGCAGGTAGCCTAGTGGTTAGAGTGGAGGGGCGGCAGGTAGCGTAGTGGTTAGAGTGGAGGGGCGGCAGGTAGCGTAGTGGTTAGAGTGGAGGGGCGGCAGGTAGCCTAGTGGTTAGAGTGGAGGGGCGGCAGGTAGCGTAGTGGTTAGAGTGGAGGGGCGGCAGGTAGCCTAGTGGTTAGAGTGGAGGGGCGGCAGGTAGCGTAGTGGTTAGAGTGGAGGGGCGGCAGGTAGCCTAGTGGTTAGAGTGGAGGGGCGGCAGGTAGCCTAGTGGTTAGAGTGGAGGGGCGGCAGGTAGCGTAGTGGTTAGAGTGGAGGGGCGGCAGGTAGCGTAGTGGTTAGAGTGGAGGGGCGGCAGGTAGCCTAGTGGTTAGAGTGGAGGGGCGGCAGGTAGCGTAGTGGTTAGAGTGGAGGGGCGGCAGGTAGCCTAGTGGTTAGAGTGGAGGGGCGGCAGGTAGCGTAGTGGTTAGAGTGGAGGGGCGGCAGGTAGCCTAGTGGTTAGAGTGGAGGGGCGGCAGGTAGCGTAGTGGTTAGAGTGGAGGGGCGGCAGGTAGCCTAGTGGTTAGAGTGGAGGGGCGGCAGGTAGCCTAGTGGTTAGAGTGGAGGGGTGTCAGGGTAGCCTAGTGGTTAGAGTGGAGGGGCGGCAGGTAGCCTAGTGGTTAGAGTGGAGGGGCGGCAGGTAGCCTAGTGGTTCGAGTGGAGGGGTGTCAGGGTAGCCTAGTGGTTAGAGTGGAGGGGCGGCAGGTAGCCTAGTGGTTAGAGTGGAGGGGCGGCAGGTAGCCTAGTGGTTAGAGTGGAGGGGCGGCAGGTAGCCTAGTGGTTAGAGTGGAGGGGCGGCAGGTAGCCTAGTGGTTAGAGTGGAGGGGTGTCAGGGTAGCCTAGTGGTTAGAGTGGAGGGGCGGCAGGTAGCCTAGTGGTTAGAGTGGAGGGGCGGCAGGTAGCGTAGTGGTTAGAGTGGAGGGACGGCAGGTAGCCTAGTGGTTAGAGTGTAGGGGAGGCAGGTAGTCTAGTGGTTAGAGTGGAGGGGTGGCAGGTAGTCTAGTGGTTAGAGTGGAGGGGCGGCAGGTAGCCTAGAGGTTAGAGTGGAGGGGCGGCAGGTAGCCTAGTGGTTAGAGTGGAGGGGCGGCAGGTAGCGTAGTGGTTAGAGTGGAGGGACGGCAGGTAGCCTAGTGGTTAGAGTGTAGGGGAGGCAGGTAGTCTAGTGGTTAGAGTGGAGGGACGGCAGGGTAGCCTAGTGGTTAGAGTGGAGGGGCGGCAGGTAGCCTAGTGGTTAGAGTGGAGGGGCGGCAGGTAGCCTAGTGGTTAGAGTGGAGGGGTGTCAGGGTAGCCTAGTGGTTAGAGTGGAGGGGCGGCAGGTAGCCTAGTGGTTAGAGTGGAGGGGCGGCAGGTAGCCTAGTGGTTAGAGTGGAGGGGCGGCAGGTAGCCTAGTGGTTAGAGTGGAGGGGTGTCAGGGTGCCTAGTGGTTAGAGTGGAGGGGCGGCAGGTAGCCTAGTGGTTAGAGTGGAGGGGCGGCAGGTAGCCTAGTGGTTAGAGTGGAGGGGCGGCAGGTAGCCTAGTGGTTAGAGTGGAGGGGTGTCAGGGTAGCCTAGTGGTTAGAGTGGAGGGGCGGCAGGTAGCCTAGTGGTTAGAGTGGAGGGGCGGCAGGGTAGCCTAGTGGTTATAGTGGAGGGGCGGCAGGTAGCCTAGTGGTTAGAGTGGAGGGACGGCAGGGTAGCCTAGTGGTTAGAGTGGAGGGGCGGCAGGTAGCCTAGTGGTTAGAGTGGAGGGGCGGCAGGTAGCCTAGTGGTTAGAGTGGAGGGGCGGCAGGGTAGCCTAGTGGTTAGAGTGGGGGGGCGGCAGGTAGCCTAGTGGTTAGAGTGGAGGAGTGGCAGGTAGCCTAGTGGTTAGAGAGGAGGGGCGGCAGGTAGCCTAGTGGTTAGAGTGGAGGGGCGGCAGGTAGCCTAGTGGTTAGAGTGGAGGGGCGGCAGGTAGCCTAGTGGTTAGAGTGGAGGAGTGGCAGGTAGCCTAGTGGTTAGAGAGGAGGGGCGGCAGGTAGCCTAGTGGTTAGAGTGGAGGGGCGGCAGGTAGCCTAGTGGTTAGAGTGGAGGGGCGGCAGGTAGCCTAGTGGTTAGAGTGGAGGAGTGGCAGGTAGCCTAGTGGTTAGAGAGGAGGGGCGGCAGGTAGCCTAGTGGTTAGAGAGGAGGGGCGGCAGGTAGCCTAGTGGTTAGAACGTTGGACTAGTAACCGAAAGCTCGAATCTTCGACCTGACAAGGTTAAAATCTGTCGTTCTGCGCCTGAACAAGGCAATTCCAAAGCCGTCATTGAAAATAATAATTTCTTCTTAACTGACTTGCCTGGTTAAATAAAGGAACATTTTAAAAATCCTGAACATAAAGACCTGTGCTGAGGCCCTTCATTGCCTTGTGGAGGCTAGGCTACCTGAAAGACCCAGGTCACTCACAGACCAGACCCAGATAAATCAAACTGCCCTAATGTCTCCTCTCCTCTTCTCACCCCCTCAATAACTCTCCAGTCTCAAACTCCCTTAAATACGTCAGAACCAAAATACTACGGACTAGATTCCTTTAAACATATCCTCTTCTTTGTGTCTTAATCTGCTATCATGTTTCCACTTTGACCTCACGAGACAAACTGTTTGAAACAGGCATGAGCAGACATAGCAATTGCTCTCCCACAATCCACAGGGACGAGTGTCACATCAACAGTGAAAGGCGGCCCATTGTTAAAAGGATTGTGCCAAGCATGCGATCTCTCTCTCTTCACACACACCAAACAGACGCACACACACACACACACACACACACACACACACACACACACACACACACACACACACACACACACACACACACACACACACACACACACACACACACACACACACACACAGTGACAGTGGCCTTGTTGGAGCAGAACAAGACCCAGCCCTCAATAATTTATGTGCAGTGTGTGTGTGTGTGTGTGTGTGTGTGTGTGTGTGTGTGTGTGTGTGTGTGTGTGAGAGAGACAGTGTTGGCTGTTAACTGAGCAACAATTTCCAAATATCAGCCTCAATGTCAAACTCTTTTAATCTTCTTCTTCTGTTGAGTTTAAATCCAGCAGTATTCAGGCCAGAGATGTATTCTTCATAGAAACAGATGTAAGTTAGAGGTTACAAGTAATCTTTATCTGTAAGAAGGGGAGAAATATAAGGGGTGTTTTGAATGAATCTAAACTCAAAGACAGTATACGATCGACACGGGATACTAAACCATCTACTCATCTATCTATGAATCGAGTTACTATTCTGTCAGATACAAAGTACAGTGGGCTCTATACCCAGTGGGCTCTACACCCAGTGGGCTCTCTACCCAGTGGGCTCTATACTCAGTGGGCTCTATACCCAGTGTGTTTTATACTCAGTGGGCTCTATACCCAGTGGGCCATATACCCAGTGGGCTCTATACCCAGTGGGCTCTATACTCAGTGGGCTCTACACCCAGTGGGCTCTCTACCCAGTGGGCCCTATACTCAGTGGGCTCTATACCCAGTGTGTTTTATACTCAGTGGGCTCTATACCCAGTGGGCTCTATACCCAGTGGGCTCTATACCCAGTGGGCTGTCTACCCAGTGGGCTCTATACTCAGTGGACTCTATACCCAGTGGGCGCTCTACCCAGTGGGCTCTGACCAGTGGGCTCTCTACCCATTGGGGTCTACACCCAGTGGGCTCAATACTCAGTGGGCTCTATACTCAGTGAGCTCTATACACAGTGGGGTCAACACTCAGTGGGCTCTATACTCGGTGGGATCTATACCCAGCGGGCTCTACACCCAGTGGGCTCTATACCCAGTAGGCTCTACACCCAGCGGGCTCTGTACCCAGTGGGCTCTACACCCAGTGGGCTCTACACCCAGTGGGCTCTACACAGTGGGCTCTCTACCCAGTGGGCTCTATACCCAGTGGGCTGTCTACCCAGTGGGCTCTATACTCAGTGGACTCTATACCCAGTGGGCGCTCTACCCAGTGGGCTCTGACCAGTGGGCTCTCTACCCATTGGGGTCTACACCCAGTGGGCTCAATACTCAGTGGGCTCTATACCCAGTGGGCTCTATATTCAGTGGGCTCTATACCCAGCGGGCTCTACACCCAGTGGGCTCTACACCCAGTGGGCTCTATACCCAGTGGGCTCGATACCAAGTTGGCTCTACACTAAATGGGCTCTATACCCAGTGGGCTCTCTACCCAGTAGGCTCTCTACCCAGTGGGCTCTATACTCAGTGGGCTCTACACTCAGTGGGCTCTACACTCAGTGGGCTCTATACTCAGTGGGCTCTATACCTAGTGGGCTCTATACCCAGTGGGCTCTATACCCAGTGGGCTCTATACCCAGTGGGCTCTCTACCCAGTGGGCTCTATACCCAGTGGGCTCTATACCCAGTGGGCTCTCTACCCAGTGGGCTCTCTACCCAGTGGGCTATACTCAGTGGACTCTATACCCAGTGGGCGCTCTACCTAGTGGGCTCTATCCAGTTGGCTCTCTACCCATTGGGCTATACTCGCTCTACCCAGTGGGCTCTGACCAGTGGGCTCTCTACCCATTGGGGTCTACACCCAGTGGGCTCAGTGGGCTCTCTACCCATTGGGATCTACACACAGTGGGCTCTCTACCCAGTGGGCTCTCTACCCAGTGGGCTCAATACTCAGTGGGCTCTATACTCAGTGAGCTCTATACACAGTGGGGTCAACACTCAGTGGGCTCTATACTCGGTGGGATCTATACCCAGCGGGCTCTACACCCAGTGGGCTCTATACCCAGTAGGCTCTACACCCAGCGGGCTCTGTACCCAGTGGGCTCTACACCCAGTGGGCTCTACACCCAGTGGGCTCTACACCCAGTTGGCTCTACACCCAGTGGGATCTACACCCAGTGGGATCTACACCCAGTCAGCTCTCTACACTGTGGGCTCTATACCCAGTGGGCTCAATACTCAGTGGGCTCTATACTCAGTGGGCTCTATACCCAGTGGGCTCTATACCCAGTGGGCTCTATACCCAGTGGGCTCTATACTCAGTGGGCTCTATACCCAGTGGGCTCTATACTCAGTGAGCTCTATACCCAGTGGGCTCAATACTCAGTGGGCTCTATACTCAGTGTGCTCTAATCCCAGTGGGCTCTACACACAGTGGGCTCTATACCCAGTGGGCTCTATACTCAGTGGGCTCTATACTCAGTGTGCTCTAATCCCAGTGGGCTCTACACACAGTGGGCTCTATACCCAGTGGGCTCTATACTCAGTGGGCTCTATACTCAGTGTGTTTTATACTCAGTGGGCTCTATACCCAGTGGGCTCTATACCCAGTGGGCTCTATACCCAGTGGGCTCTACACCCAGCGGGCTTTACACACAGTGGGCTCTCTACCCAGTGGGCTCTCTACCCAGTGGGCTCTATACCCAGTGGGCTCTATACCCAGTGGGCTCTATATTCAGTGGGCTCTATACCCAGCGGGCTCTACACCCAGTGGGCTCTACACCCAGTGGGCTCTATACCCAGTGGGCTCGATACCAAGTTGGCTCTACACTAAATGGGCTCTATACCCAGTGGGCTCTCTACCCAGTAGGCTCTCTACCCAGTGGGCTCTATACTCAGTGGGCTCTACACTCAGTGGGCTCTACACTCAGTGGGCTCTATACTCAGTGTGCTCTATACCCAGTGGGCTCAATACTCAGTGGGCTCTATACTCAGTGTGCTCTAATCCCAGTGGGCTCTACACACAGTGGGCTCTATACCCAGTGGGCTCTATACTCAGTGGGCTCTATACTCAGTGTGCTCTAATCCCAGTGGGCTCTACACCCAGTGGGCTCTATACCCAGTGGGCTCGATACCAAGTTGGCTCTACACTAAATGGGCTCTATACCCAGTGGGCTCTCTACCCAGTAGGCTCTCTACCCAGTGGGCTCTATACCCAGTGGGCTCTCTACCCAGTGGGCTCTCTACCCAGTGGGCTCTATACCCAGTGGGCTCTATACCCAGTGGGCTCTATATTCAGTGGGCTCTATACCCAGCGGGCTCTACACCCAGTGGGCTCTACACCCAGTGGGCTCTATACCCAGTGGGCTCGATACCAAGTTGGCTCTACACTAAATGGGCTCTATACCCAGTGGGCTCTCTACCCAGTAGGGTCTCTACCCAGTGGGCTCTATACTCAGTGGGCTCTATACCTAGTGGGCTCTATACCCAGTGGGCTCTATACCCAGTGGGCTCTATACCCAGTGGGCTCTCTACCCAGTGGGCTCTATACCCAGTGGGCTCTATACCCAGTGGGCTCTCTACCCAGTGGGCTCTCTACCCAGTGGGCTATACTCAGTGGACTCTATACCCAGTGGGCGCTCTACCTAGTGGGCTCTATCCAGTTGGCTCTCTACCCATTGGGCTATACTCAGTGGACTCTATACCCAGTGGGCGCTCTACCCAGTGGGCTCTACCCAGTGGGCTCTCTACCCATTGGGATCTACACCCAGTGGGCTCTACACCCAGTGGGCTCTACACCCAGTGGGTTCTATACCCAGTGGGCTCTAAACCCAGCGGGCTCTATACTCAGTGGGCTCTATACCCAGTGGGCTCTATACTCAGTGGGCTCTATACCCAGTGGGATCTTACAACCAGTCAGCTCTCTACCCAGTGGGCTCTATACCCAGTGGGCTCTATACCCAGTGGGATCTACACCCAGTCAGCTCTCTACCCAGTGGGCTCTATACCCAGTGGGCTCTACACCCAGCGGGATCAATACTCAGTGGGCTCTCTACCCAGTGGGCTCTATACCCAGTGGGCTCTCTACCCAGTGGGCTCTCTACCCAGTGGGCTCTCTACCCAGTGGGCTATACTCAGTGGACTCTATACCCAGTGGGCGCTCTACCCAGTGGGCTCTCTACCCAGTGTGCTCTCTACCCAGTGGGCTCTACACACAGTGGGCTCTCCACCCAGTGGGCTCTATACTCAGTGAGCTCTATACCCAGTGGGCTCAATACTCAGTGGGCTCTATACTCAGTGTGCTCTAATCCCAGTGGGCTCTACACACATTGGGCTCTATACCCAGTGGGCTCTATACTCAGTGGGCTCTATACTCAGTGTGCTCTAATCCCAGTGGGCTCTACACACAGTGGGCTCTATACCCAGTGGGCTCTATACTCAGTGGGCTCTATACTCAGTGTGTTTTATACTCAGTGGGCTCTATACCCAGTGGGCTCTATACCCAGTGGGCTCTACACCCAGCGGGCTTTACACACAGTGGGCTCTCTACCCAGTGGGCTCTCTACCCAGTGGGCTCTATACCCAGTGAGCTCTATACCCATTGGGCTCTATATTCAGTGGGCTCTATACCCAGCGGGCTCTACACCCAGTGGGCTCTACACCCAGTGGGCTCTATACCCAGTGGGCTCGATACCAAGTTGGCTCTACACTAAATGGGCTCTATACCCAGTGGGCTCTCTACCCAGTAGGCTCTCTACCCAGTGGGCTCTATACTCAGTGGGCTCTACACTCAGTGGGCTCTACACTCAGTGGGCTCTATACTCAGTGGGCTCTATACCTAGTGGGCTCTATACCCAGTGGGCTCTATACCCAGTGGGCTCTATACCCAGTGGGCTCTCTACCCAGTGGGCTCTATACCCAGAGGGCTCTATACCCAGTGGGCTCTCTACCCAGTGGGCTCTCTACCCAGTGGGCTATACTCAGTGGACTCTATACCCAGTGGGCGCTCTACCTAGTGGGCTCTATCCAGTTGGCTCTCTACCCATTGGGCTATACTCAGTGGACTCTATACCCAGTGGGCGCTCTACCCAGTGGGCTCTACCCAGTGGGCTCTCTACCCATTGGGATCTACACCCAGTGGGCTCAATACTCAGTGGGCTCTATACCCAGTGGGATCTACAACCAGTCAGCTCTCTACCCAGTGGGCTCTATACCCAGTGGGCTCTATACCCAGTGGGATCTACACCCAGTCAGCTCTCTACCCAGTGGGCTCTATACCCAGTGGGCTCTAGACCCAGCGGGATCTATACTCAGTGGGCTCTCTACCCAGTGGGCTCTATACCCAGTGGGCTCTCTACCCAGTGGGCTCTCTACCCAGTGGGCTCTCTACCCAGTGGGCTATACTCAGTGGACTCTATACCCAGTGGGCGCTCTACCCAGTGGGCTCTCTACCCAGTGTGCTCTCTACCCAGTGGGCTCTACACACAGTGGGCTCTCCACCCAGTGGGCTCTCCACCCAGTGGGTTCTATACCCAGTGGGCTCTACACCCAGTGGGATCTACACCCAGTCAGCTCTCTACCCAGTGGGCTCTATACCCAGTGGACTCTATACCCAGAGGGCTCTATACACAGTGGGCTCTATACTCAGTGGGCTCTAAGCCCAGTGGGATCTACACCCAGTCAGCTCTCTACCCAGTGGGCTCTCTACCCAGTGGGCTCTATACCCAGTGGGCTCTATACCCGGTGGGCTCAATACTCGGTGGGCTCTATACTCGGTGGGCTCAATACTCGGTGGGCTCTATACTCGGTGGGTTCCATACTCGGTGGGCTCTATAACCGGTGGGCTCTATACCCGGTGGGCTCTATACTCAGTGGGCTCTCTACCCAGTGGGCTCTATACCCAGTGGGCTCTCTACCCAGTGGGCTCTCTACCCAGTGGGCTCTCTACCCAGTGGGCTATACTCAGTGGACTCTATACCCAGTGGGCGCTCTACCCAGTGGGCTCTCTACCCAGTGGGCTCTACACCCAGTGGGCTCTACACCCAGTGGGCTCTACAGCCAGTGGGCTCTCCACCCAGTGGGTTCTATACCCAGTGGGCTCTATACCCAGTGGGCTCTACACCCAGTGGGATCTACACCCAGTCAGCTCTCTACCCAGTGGGCTCTATACCCAGTGGGCTCTATACCCAGTGGGCTCTATACACAGTGGGCTCTATACTCAGTGGGCTCTACACCCAGTGGGATCTACACCCAATCAGCTTTCTACCCAGTGGACTCTATACCCAGTGGGCTCTATACCCGGTGGGCTCTATACCCGGTGGGCTCAATACTCGGTGGGCTCTATACTCGGTGGGTTCTATACTCGGTGGGCTCTATAACCGGTGGGCTCTATACCCGGTGGGCTCTATACTCGGTGGGCTCTATACCCGGTGGGCTCGATACTCAGTGTGCTCTATACCCAGTGGGCTCTACACCCAGTGGGCTCTACACCCAGTGGGCTCTATACCCAGTGGGCTCTATACTCAGTGGGCTCTATACTCAGTGGGTTTTATACCCGGTGGGCTCTCTACCCAGTGGGCTCTATACCCAGCGGGCTCTACACCCAGCGGGCTTTACACACAGTGGGTTCTCTACCCAGTGGTCTCTCTACCCAGTGGGCTCTCTACCCAGTGGGCTCTATAACCAGTGGGCTCTATACCCAGTGGGCTCTACACTCAATGGACTCTATACACAGTGGGCTCTCTACCCAGTGGGCTCTATACCTAATGGGCTCTATACCCAGTGGGCTCTCTACCCAGTGGGCTCTCTACCCAGTGGGCTCTATACCCAGTGAGCTCTACACCCAGTGGGCTCTATACCCAGTGGGCTCTATACCCAGTGAGCTCTACACCCAGTCGGCTGTATACCCAGTGGGCTCTATACCCAGTGGGCTCTACACTCAATGGACTCTATACCCAGTGGGCTCTATACCCAGTGGGCTCTATACCCAGTGGACTCTACACACAGTGGGCTCTCTACCCAGTGGGCTCTCTACCCAGTGGGCTCTATACCCAGTGGGCTCTATACCCAGTGGGCTCTATATTCAGTGAGCTCTACACCCAGTCGGCTCTATACCCAGTGGGCTCTATACCCAGTGGGCTCTACACTCAATGGACTCTATACCCAGTGGGCTCTATACCCAGTGGGCTCTATACCCGGTGGGCTCAATACTCGGTGGGCTCTATACTCGGTGGGTTCTATACTCGGTGGGCTCTATAACCGGTGGGCTCTATACCCGGTGGGCTCTATACTCGGTGGGCTCTATACCCAGTGGGCTCTATACTCAGTGTGCTCTATACCCAGTGGGCTCTACACCCAGTGGGCTCTATACCCAGTGGGCTCTATACCCAGTGGGCTCTATACTCAGTGGGCTCTATACTCAGTGGGTTTTATACCCGGTGGGCTCTCTACCCAGTGGGCTCTATACCCAGTGGGCTCTACACCCAGCAGGCTTTACACACAGTGGGCTCTCTACCCAGTGGTCTCTCTACCCAGTGGGCTCTCTACCCAGTGGGCTCTATACCCAGTGCGCTCTATACCCAGTGGGCTCTACACTCAATGGACTCTATACACAGTGGGATCTCTACCCAGTGGGCTTTATACCTAGTGGGCTCTATACCCAGTGGGCTCTCTACCCAGTGGGCTCTCTACCCAGTGGGCTCTATACCCATTGAGCTCTACACCCAGTGGGCTCTATACCCAGTGGGCTCTATACCCAGTGAGCTCTACACCCAGTGGGCTCTATACCCAGTGGGCTCTATACCCAGTGGGCTCTACACTCAATGGACTCTATACCCAGTGGGCTCTATACCCAGTGGGCTCTACACACAGTGGGCTCTCTACCCAGTGGGCTCTCTACCCAGTGAGCTCTACACCCAGTCGGCTCTATACCCAGTGGGCTCTATACCCAGTGGGCTCTACACTCAATGGACTCTATACCAGTGGGCTCTATACCCAGTGGGCTCTATACCCAGTGGGCTCTACACACAGTGGGCTCTCTACCCAGTGGGCTCTCTACCCAGTGGGCTCTATACCCAGTGGGCTCTATATTCAGTGAGCTCTACACCCAGTCGGCTCTATACCCAGTGGGCTCTATACCCAGTGGGCTCTACACTCAATGGACTCTATACCCAGTGGGCTCTATACCCAGTGGGCTCTATACCCGGTGGGCTCAATACTCGGTGGGCTCAATACTCGGTGGGTTCTATACTCGGTGGGCTCTATAACCGGTGGGCTCTATACCCGGTGGGCTCTATACTCGGTGGGCTCTATACCCGGTGGGCTCTATACTCAGTGTGCTCTATACCCAGTGGGCTCTACACCCAGTGGGCTCTATACCCAGTGGGCTCTATACCCAGTGGGCTCTATACTCAGTGGGCTCTATACTCAGTGGGTTTTATACCCGGTGGGCTCTCTACCCAGTGGGCTCTCTACCCAGTAGGCTCTACACCCAGCGGGCTTTACACACAGTGGGCTCTCTACCCAGTGGTCTCTCTACCCAGTGGGCTCTCTACCCAGTGGGCTCTATACCCAGTGCGCTCTATACCCAGTGGGCTCTACACTCAATGGACTCTATACACAGTGGGATCTCTACCCAGTGGGCTCTATACCTAGTGGGCTCTATACCCAGTGGGCTCTCTACCCAGTGGGCTCTCTACCCAGTGGGCTCTATACCCAGTGAGCTCTACACCCAGTGGGCTCTATACCCAGTGGGCTCTATACCCAGTGAGCTCTACACCCAGTGGGCTCTATACCCAGTGGGCTCTATACCCAGTGGGCTCTACACTCAATGGACTCTATACCCAGTGGGCTCTATACCCAGTGGGCTCTATACCCAGTGGGCTCTACACACAGTGGTCTCTCTACCCAGTGGGCTCTCTACCCAGTGGGCTCTATACCCAGTGGGCTCTATATTCAGTGGGCTCTATACCCAGTGGGCTCTACACCCAGTGGGCTCTACACCCAGTGGGCTCTATACCCAGTGGGCTCTATACCAAGTTGGCTCTACACTCAATGGGCTCTATACCCAGTGGGCTCTCTACCCAGTGGGCTCTCTACCCAGTGGGCTCTCTACCCAGTGGGCTCTACACTCAGTGGGCTCTACACTCAGTGGGCTCTATACTCAGTGGGCTCTATACCCAGTGGGCTCTATACTCAGTGGGCTCTATACCACTAACCTCCTGGAACTTACTGTCATAACATACCACTAACCTCCTGGAACTTAATGTCATAACATACCACTAACCTCCTGGAACTTAATGTCATAACATACCACTAACCTCCTGGAACGTACTGTCATAACATACCACTAACCTCCTGGAACTTAATGTCATAACATACCACTAACCTCCTGGAACTTACTGTCATATCATACCACTAACCTCCTGGAACTTACTGCCATAACATACCACTAACCTCCTGGAACGTACTGCCATAACATACCACTAACCTCCTGGAACTTACTGCCATAACATACCACTAACCTCCTGGAACGTAGTGTCATAACATACCACTAACCTCCTGGAACGTAGTGTCATAACATACCACTAACCTCCTGGAACGTAGTGTCATAACATACCACTAACCTCCTGGAACTTACTGTCATAACATACCACTAACCTCCTGGAACGTAGTGTCATAACATACCACTAACCTCCTGGAACGTAGTGTCATAACATACCACTAACCTCCTGGAACGTAGTGTCATAACATACCACTAACCTCCTGGAACTTACTGTCATAACATACCACTAACCTCCTGGAACTTACTGTCATAACATACCACTAACCTCCTGGAACTTACTGTCATAACATACCACTAACCTCCTGGAACTTACTGTCATATCATACCACTAACCTCCTGGAACGTACTGTCATAACATACCACTAACCTCCTGGAACGTAGTGTCATTACATACCACTAACCTCCTGGAACGTAGTGTCATAACATACCACTAACCTCCTGGAACGTACTGCCATAACATATCACTAACCTCCTGGAACGTACTGTCATAACATACCACTAACCTCCTGGAACGTACTGTCATAACATACCACTAACCTCCTGGAACGTAGTGTCATAACATACCACTAACCTCCTGGAACGTACTGTCATAACATACCACTAACCTCCTGGAACTTACTGTCATAACATACCACTAACCTCCTGGAACGTACTGCCATAACATACCACTAACCTCAATACCACTAACCTCCTGGAACTTACTGTCATAACATACCACTAACCTCCTGGAACTTACTGTCATATCATACCACTAACCTCCTGGAACGTACTGTCATAACATACCACTAACCTCCTGGAACGTAGTGTCATTACATACCACTAACCTCCTGGAACGTAGTGTCATAACATACCACTAACCTCCTGGAACGTACTGTCATAACATACCACTAACCTCCTGGAACGTACTGCCATAACATACCACTAACCTCCTGGAACGTACTGTCATAACATACCACTAACCTCCTGGAACGTACTGCCATAACATACCACTAACCTCCTGGAACGTAGTGTCATAACATACCACTAACCTCCTGGAACTTACTGTCATAACATACCACTAACCTCCTGGAACTTACTGTCATATCATACCACTAACCTCCTGGAACTTACTGTCATATCATACCACTAACCTCCTGGAACGTACTGTCATAACATACCACTAACCTCCTGGAACTTACTGTCATAACAACAGTGTATTCACTAATACCCTATACAGACAGACGACATATTAATGTTCTACATTCTTTATATGTGGTTTTAGTCGTTTAAGTTTACACAGAAAGCGTTTTTTTCCATCATGTAAATATATGTAAAAACAAAAAATTTAAATTAAATACGTTTGGACGAAACGTTTAGGTCGGCCCGCCCTGTACTGTGGTAGCAGCCAGGTGGTGTGGCATTTACCTGCCGTTGGTGATCTGTGGAGGGGAGTGTCTGGAGTGGTCGGACCGCTTGTCAGGGGAGCGGGACCGGCCGCTACGATGTCTGTCGTGGGATCGGTTGGAATGGTCGGACGCCACCGAATGGATATCTGAAATGTCTGTTGTTCAGACACACACACACACACACACACACACACACAAAAACACAATATGAATAATAAAGGAGAAGGGAAAGAGGGATACCTAGTCAGTTGTACAGGGGGATACCTAGTCAGTTGTACAGGGGGATACCTAGTCAGTTGTACAGGGGGATACCTAGTCAGTTGTACAGGGGGATACCTAGTTAGTTGTACAGGGGGATACCTAGTCAGTTGTACAGGGGGATACCTAGTCAGTTGTACAGGGGGATACCTAGTCAGTTGTACAGGGGGATACCTAGTCAGTTGTACAGGGGGATACCTAGTCAGTTGTACAGGGGGATACCTAGTCAGTTGTACAGGGGGATACCTAGTCAGTTGTACAGGGGGATACCTAGTCAGGGGGATACAGGGGGATACCTAGTCAGTTGTACAGGGGGATACCTAGTCAGTTGTACAGGGGGATACCTAGTCAGTTGTACAGGGGGATACCTAGTCAGTTGTACAGGGGGATACCTAGTTAGTTCTACAGGGGGATACCTAGTCAGTTGTACAGGGGGATACCTAGTCAGTTGTACAGGGGGATACCTAGTCAGTTGTACAGGGGGATACCTAGTCAGTTGTACAGAGGGATACCTAGTCAGTTGTACAGGGGGATACCTAGTCAGTTGTACAGGGGGATACCTAGTCAGTTGTACAGAGGGATACCTAGTCAGTTGTACAGGGGGATACCTAGTCAGTTGTACAGGGGGATACCTAGTCAGTTGTACAGGGGGATACCTAGTCAGTTGTACAGGGGGATACCTAGTCAGTTGTACAGGGGGATACCTAGTCAGTTGTACAGGGGGATACCTAGTCAGTTGTACAGGGGGATACCTAGTCAGTTGTACAGGGGGATACCTAGTCAGTTGTACAGGGGGATACCTAGTCAGTTGTACAGGGGGATACCTAGTCAGTTGTACAGGGGGATACCTAGTCAGTTGTACAGAGGGATACCTAGTCAGTTGTACAGGGGGATACCTAGTCAGTTGTACAGGGGGATACCTAGTCAGTTGTACAGAGGGATACCTAGTCAGTTGTACAGGGGGATACCTAGTCAGTTGTACAGGGGGATACCTAGTTAGTTGTACAGGGGGATACCTAGTCAGTTGTACAGAGGGATACCTAGTCAGTTGTACAGGGGGATACCTAGTCAGTTGTACAGGGGGATACCTAGTTAGTTGTACAGGGGGATACCTAGTCAGTTGTACAGGGGGATACCTAGTCAGTTGAACAGGGGGATACCTAGTCAGTTGTACAGGGGGATACCTAGTTAGTTGTACAGGGGGATACCTAGTCAGTTGTACAGGGGGATACCTAGTCAGTTGTACAGGGGGATACCTAGTCAGTTGTACAGGGGGATACCTAGTCAGTTGTACAGAGGGATACCTAGTCAGTTGTACAGGGGGATACCTAGTCAGTTGTACAGGGGGATACCTAGTCAGTTGTACAGGGGGATACCTAGTCAGTTGTACAGGGGGATACCTAGTTAGTTGTACAGGGGGATACCTAGTTAGTTGAACAGGGGGATACCTAGTTAGTTCTACAGGGGGATACCTAGTCAGTTGTACAGGGGGATACCTAGTTAGTTGTACAGGGGGATACCTAGTTAGTTGAACAGGGGGATACCTAGTCAGTTGTACAGGGGGATACCTAGTTAGTTGTACAGGGGGATACCTAGTCAGTTGTACAGGGGGATACCTAGTCAGTTGTACAGGGGGATATCTAGTTAGTTCTACAGGGGGATACCTAGTCAGTTGTACAGGGGGATACCTAGTTAGTTGTACAGGGGGATACCTAGTCAGTTGTACAGGGGGATACCTAGTCAGTTGTACAGGGGGATACCTAGTTAGTTCTACAGGGGGATACCTAGTCAGTTGTACAGGGGGATACCTAGTTAGTTCTACAGGGGGATACCTAGTCAGTTGTACAGGGGGATACCTAGTCAGTTGTACAGGGGGATACCTAGTCAGTTGTACAGGGGGATACCTAGTTAGTTGTACAGGGGGATACCTAGTCAGTTGTACAGGGGGATACCTAGTCAGTTGTACAGGGGGATACCTAGTTAGTTCTACAGGGGGATACCTAGTCAGTTGTACAGGGGGATATCTAGTTAGTTCTACAGGGGGATACCTAGTCAGTTGTACAGGGGGATACCTAGTTAGTTGTACAGGGGGATACCTAGTCAGTTGTACAGGGGGATACCTAGTCAGTTGTACAGGGGGATACCTAGTTAGTTCTACAGGGGGATACCTAGTCAGTTGTACAGGGGGATACCTAGTTAGTTCTACAGGGGGATACCTAGTCAGTTGTACAGGGGGATACCTAGTCAGTTGTACAGGGGGATACCTAGTCAGTTGTACAGGGGGATACCTAGTTAGTTCTACAGGGGGATACCTAGTCAGTTGTACAGGGGGATACCTAGTTAGTTGAACAGGGGGAACGTGTCTTCCATATCATTTAGAAGACACTTAAAAAAAAAGAATTTACCCCCTTTTCTCCCCAATTGTAGTTACTATCTTGTCTCATCAGTACGGGATCGGGACAGACAGTTGAAAGTCATGCGTCCTCCGATACACAGCCAAACCAAGCCGCACTGCTTCTTAACACAGCGCCATTCAACCCAGAAGTCAGCCGCACCAATGTGTCAGAGGAAACACCGTGCACCTGGCAACCTTGGATAGCGCTCACTGCGCCCGGCCCGCCACAGGAGTCGCTAGTGTGCGATGAGACAAGGATATCACTGCGCCCGGCCCACCCCTCCCAAACGACACTAGGCCAATTTTGCGTCGCCCCATGGACCTCCCGGTCACCTGCGAACCCAGAGTCTGGGCGCGAACCCAGAGTCTCTGGTGGCACAGCTAGCGCTGCGATGCAGTGCCTTAGACCACTGCGCCACCCAGGCCTAGCAGACAACCATAGGGAATAACAGTCATTTTACATATGGCTGGTCCTGGAATATGAAAGTGAAGTACATGTTGTTGTTGTGTATTTCAACTTTGCCTTTCAGCACAACCCACAACCCTACGGCATTTAGCCTTTTCCAGTATTACGAAACAACGCGTGCACACACACACTCACACACACTCACACACACTCACACTCACACACACTCACACACACTCACACACACACACACTCTCACACATACACACACACACTCTCACACTCACACACACACACACACACTCACACACACACACACACACACTCTCACACTCACACACACACACACACACACACACACATACACACGGACACATACACACACACACTCTCACACTCACACACACCTATGTAGTGTCCCTCACCGTCTCTGTCGGAGGCGTTGGCTGATGGGACGCTGTCGTCCAGGTCTGGTATGTTCAGCAGCGTAGCTCTCTCGTCTCTCTGCACCACCATCTTTAGCTTGCCCTTTGACCTCTCAATCAGCTTCTTAGCGTCTATCAACGACAGGTTCTCTGTCACCGTGCCGTTGATCTGAGAGGAAACAACCAATTAGCTACAAACGTTAACCTAATTAGACACAGCTTGGAGAAAACAACCAATTAGCTTGTCTGTGTGCAGCGAGGAAAAACGTATATTCAGCTGATTACGGAACAATGTGCTAAATCATCGAAGGATGTTTCCGTCCCCGATATCCTCCTTCTCCCACCTCTACCTCCCTCCCTCCTCTCACCTTCAGTACTACGTCTCCCTCCTGTATGTTTCCGTCTCTGGCCGCCAGGCTCTCGGGGGAGATGTCCTTCACGAAGATGTGGCTGGCCAGGCGAAGGCCATATTCTGCTTACGGAAGTGAACGAACAGCAACAAAGATAGTGTTAGCATAGCATAGTATGGCATGCTAAAGCATGTTAGCATAGTATGGCATGCTAAAGCATGTTAGCATAGTATAGCATGCTAAAGCATGTTAGCATAGTATAGCATGCTATAGGATTTTAGCAATATTGCATGCTATAGTATGTTAGCATAGTATATACAGTGGGGCTAAAAAGTATTTAGTCAGCCACTGTATATACTATGCTAACATACTATAGCATGCAATATTGCTAATCACGCTCACATCTGCTAGCTGCTGGTAGGACGGCTATGGAGCTCTGAGAGGGTAGCAGTTGGTAGCAGCGGTTAGCACTAGCATCGCCAGGCCTCGGCACATACCAGTAGACGCCAATGTGGGTCTTTGGAGCGTCTACCTTCTAATCTAACGGTCTAATTAATCCATTTAATATACACCATGACAAAGAAACGCATTATTTAATTTAGGCAGGTCTTATTAAGAAATATTATGATACAAAAAAATAAAGATTTATAAAGAACATTATATTCTTACTTCACAGTAAGAATGTAATGAAATATAAGATCATTAAAAACAACATTTGAAGTATATTTCCCCCCCCAAAAACCAATTACTTAGTGTCTTAGTGTGAAACTATGGTTATTCTACAACAACAACAAAAATACAAAAAGTGGTATTTACAAACAGAGTCCATCCGTTCATTATTGAGAGTTTGTTTGGCAAATGTAGGCGTGTTAGAGACATTAGAATCTGCTCTTTCCGATTGGTCAGATACAGAAACCAAAACGTGAGAATTTGAAAAAAGTCTGTTTTGTTTGTTTAAAAAAAACAGAAAAAAATCTAATCACTCTGCTCTGTTCCCTGTCTTTGTATCAATTACACAGGTCTCGTCATTCACAATTTGACAATTGATAATAATTGTCACCCAATCAGGCTATTGTCAATTTTATCTGCTCTTTAGGTTATTATAACTAGTATTATATGTTTTCAACTGTTTTAAAAGTTTTGTTTCTGTCGTTTTGTTTCACAGCTGGTAGCTAATCATACAAAATAACTTAAAAATCCTATTATATCCCACCTCGCGCAACAACACTGCCTTGGCTGGGGAGCTGAGCTCACTGTGATTGATGTGATGAAGATGTATTTTTAGTCGTGCTGAACACAAGACATAAAAAGTTTTGTCTAATTTACTTCAAAGAGTGCGACTGTCCTTGTGTTTTCTTTGGCTATTTTTATTGTTTTGTTCACACAATGTTTGAGTTTTGCTTCAACTGCTAACGAAGACACATCAGCTACTAGTCAGATTCTCAAACTCTCACAGGCACACACTGTCACGAGGAGAACAGCTCAAGTGCCTCGGTAGCTTCCCGCCCTTGAAGGGGGCAGCTGAAAATGTTTGTCTCATTTGTGTTTTGTTGGTTAAAAGACTCAGGTCACAAAAAATGAAATAAAATTGAGCAATATATCACTTCTTACTGGTAATACATGTATTGTTTACGAAACATGCTTATCCTTTTTTTGTTGTTTTTTATTTTATTTTTATTTTATTTTAATTTTATTTTAATTTTACTGGGCAAGTCAGTTAAGAACAAATTCTTATTTTCAATGACGGCCTAGGA
The DNA here is from genome assembly GCF_045791955.1 of Oncorhynchus clarkii lewisi. Lineage (NCBI taxonomy): Eukaryota > Metazoa > Chordata > Actinopteri > Salmoniformes > Salmonidae > Oncorhynchus > Oncorhynchus clarkii. The sequence goes on from NC_092148.1 coordinate 92,989,482, forward strand.
ACAGTTAGGAATTAGACAACATATATCCTAACTAACCCTAACCCTGACCCCGACTAGACAACAAATCCTAACTAACCCTAACCCTGACTAGACAACATATATCCTAACTAACCCTAACTAGACAACATATATCCTAACTAACCCTAACTAGACAACATATATCTCAACTAACCATAACCCTGACTAGTAGTACTGAGTCGATTTGGTTTCAGTTAAATGATTTTAAAAATGATCACAGTTTTCAGTTTCAATTATTGTTTTAAACGTTAAATTCATTATGAAATAATGTCATTAAATTAAAATTAAATTGATTACAGCGTTATAATTCCAAAGCCCAAAATAGTTAAAATATTATATTGTTTGTCAGGTCCACATACTATAGAAAAATAGAAAATTACTATGAAATAATAAAATATTTCAGTTGTGTTTATTACTTTTTTTGGTGACAATGTTTCAGTCCTTAAATCATCTCATCTCTGCTCAGGTAGTAGCAACCAACCAGCCAGCCAGCCAGCCAGCCAACCAACCAACCAGCCAACCAGCCAGCCAGCCAGCCAACCAGCCAACCAACCAGCCAGCCAGCCAACCAGCCAGCCAGCCAACCAGTCAGCCAACCAGCCAACCAGCCAGCCAACCAGCCAGCCAACCAGTCAGCCAACCAGCCAACCAGTCAGCCAACCAGCCAGCCAGCCAACCAGTCAGCCAACCAGCCAGCCAGCCAACCAGCCAGCCAACCAGTCAGCCAGCCAACCAGCCAGCCAGCCAACCAGTCAGCCAACCAGTCAGCCAACCAGTCAGCCAACCAGTCAGCCAACCAGACAGCCAGCCAGCCAGCCAACCAGTCAGCCAACCAACCGGCCAGTCAATCAGCCAGCAAGCCAGCCAACCAGTCAGCCAACCAACCGGCCAGTCAACCAGCCAGCCAGCCAACCAGCCAGCCAGCCAACCAGACAGCCAACCAGTCAGCCAACCAAGTGGCCAGTCAACCAGTCAGCCAACCAGCCAGCCAACCAGCCAGCCAACCAGCCAGCCAACCAACCAGCCAACCAGTCAGCCAACCAGCCAGCCAACCAGTCAGCCAACCAGTCAGCCAACCAGCCAACCAGTCAGCCAACCAGCCAACCAGTCAGTCAGCCAACCAGCCAGCCAACCAGTCAGCCAACCAGCCAGCCAACCAACCAGCCAACCAACCAGCCAACCAACCAGCCAACCAACCAGCCAACCAACCAGCCAGCCAGCCAGCCAACTAGTCAGCCAACCAGCCAGCCAGCCAGCCAGCCAGCCAACCAGTCAGCCAACCAGCCAACCAGCCAGCCAACCAGCCAGCCAACCAGTCAGCCAACCAACCGGCCAGTCAATCAGCCAGCCAGCCAGCCAGCCAACCAGCCAGCCAGCCAACCAGCCAGCCAACCAGCCAGCCAACCAACCGGCCAGTCAACCAGCCAGCCAACCAGCCAGCCAGCCAGCCAGCCAACCAGACAGCCAACCAGTCAGCCAACCAACTGGCCAGTCAACCAGTCAGCCAACCAGCCAGCCAACCAGTCAGCCAACCAACCAGCCAGCCAACCAGCCAGCCAACCAGCCAGCCAACCAGCCAACCAGCCAGCCAACCAGTCAACCAGCCAGCCAACCAACCATACTAGCTTTATTATACTAGTTTAACAAAGTAGATAAGTCATACTTTCACCAACTGTAAAAATAAATCCATCTCTGTCTGAGACGGAAAAGAGCAGGCACAATGGATTATGGTCATTGTAGTTAATTACCACGTTTCTGCACTGAACTAGGTTGAATATTTGCTTAATGAAAACTACAACTCCCTTTAGCGTCCCATTTAGTTCTTGACTTCATTTCTATTGTGAATGATTTGATGTCTCTCTAGAGAAACGGCACGTTTGGCTCCACCCAAAAATCCCAACTTTATGATCCTCACCTTCATTCTTGCGGGACTTGACGAGGGTGACTTTGGCGGGCCGCGGGGGCTGGTTGAGTGAGCGCCGGTCGGAGCGCGGGGAGAGACTCCTCTCCCGTGAGCCGCTGCGTTCCCTCTCTCTGTCCCGGTCCCGCCTTCCCGTGCTTCTCCCGCTGCGCCGGGCCGAGGCCCCTCCCACGCCGCTGTAGGCGCTGGGGCCGCTGCGTGTGGAACGCGTCTCGTATATCTCTTCGTCGTAACTGTCCTCCTCGTCCTCCTCATGCTCCGACATGGTCTCCCTCTCCCCAAGACGACCCATGGGTACATGCACCTTTCGCTTCCGTCTGATTGTCTGAAGAGGAAGACAACTTTAGTCCATTGTCATGAGATTACACACCAATTTAATTTCCCCATTTCTTCCTCGTTATCTCTCTCTCTCTCTCTCTCTCTCTCTCTACAGGACGTTAGCCCGAAAGAGACAGGATCTAGTCCATAATAAGTGGTGTAATTACACCCCAAACCTCCAGTTCTCTATCTCTGGGGTATTCTGTGTCCAGTGGAAGTGGTAAGATGTGATTTCCAGGTTTTAGCAGATAATTGGAGAGTCCCAGGCGTACCGTGCCTCCAGGTGGTAAGATAAAAACAATTGGCCAATTTATATTTAACAGCTGGATTTTATCAGTGCAAAAGAAACACAGAGGAGTTTTTATTTTTAGGTTCCTCAAAAATTGATACTCACAATCTTTGCATTCTTGCCACTTTTCCTTAGCTGCTGTACTGCGTATGCGTGTTCCACGTTGTCCATGGAGACGGCGTTGACCATCGTGACTCTGTCATTCTCCCTGGAAGGAAAGGAGAGAGAGAGAGAGAGACTTGTTAATACACCGTAAACAACCACATGTATAACTAAAATTGTTTAATTAATACTATCATTTTGATCTCATGGACTGTCAGTCCTCCCATCCATAGAAACATCTATTCATCTGAGAACGGTTACATTTGTTCCAAGCCACATCCCTCAGATTTATATCAAACCAAGGAAGCTGATGTGGTAATTCATCCTAAGAGAAGAGAAGAGAAGAGAAGAGAAGAGAGGAGAGGAGAGGAGAGGAGAGGAGAGGAGGATCTTACTGCAGTAGGCCCTCAGCTGGCCCTCCCTTCAAGACGTCTGAGATGACGATGGAGGTCTCACCACTCTGGAAATGAGGGTTATCCCGACCTCCTGAGATGGCTATCCCAAAGCCAAACCCTGGTGCCTGGAGATACAGAGATGTTAACAGTCTACCCTGGTGATACAGAGATGTTAACAGTCTACCCTGGTGCCTGGTGATACAGAGATGTTAACAGTCTACCCTGGTGCCTGGTGATACAGAGATGTTAACAGTCTATCCTGGTGCCTGGTGATACAGAGATGTTAACAGTCTATCCTGGTGCCTGGTGATACAGAGATGTTAACAGTCTATCCTGGTGCCTGGTGATACAGAGATGTTAACAGTCTATCCTGGTGCCTGGTGATACAGAGATGTTAACAGTCTATCCTGGTGATACAGAGATGTTAACAGTCTACCCTGGTGCCTGGTGATACAGATATGTTAACAGTCTACCCTGGTGCCTGGAGATACAGAGATGTTAACAGTCTATCCTGGTGCCTGGTGATACAGAGATGTTAACAGTCTATCCTGGTGCCTGGTGATACAGAGATGTTAACAGTATATCCTGGTGCCTGGTGATACAGAGATGTTAACAGTCTACCCTGGTGATACAGAGATGTTAACAGTCTACCCTGGTGATACAGAGATGTTAACAGTCTACCCTGGTGCCTGGTGATACAGAGATGTTAACAGTCTATCCTGGTGCCTGGTGATACAGAGATGTTAACAGTCTATCCTGGTGCCTGGTGATACAGAGATGTTAACAGTCTATCCTGGTGCCTGGTGATACAGAGAATAAAATAGAAAATGTATCCATTATTTTACCAGGTAAGTTGACTGAGAACACGTTCTCATTTACAGCAACGACCTGGGGAATAGTTACAGGGGAGAGGAGGGGGGATGAATGAGCCAATTGTAAACTGGGGATGATTAAGTGACCGTGATGGTTTGAGGGACAGATTGGGAATTTAGCCAGGACACCAGGGTTAACACCTCTACTCTTACGATAAGTGCCATGGGATCTTTAATGACCTCAGAGAGTCAGGACACCGGGATTAACACCTCTACTCTTACGATAAGTGCCATGGGATCTTTAATGACCACAGAGAGTCAGGACACCCATTTAACGTCCCATCCGAAAGACAGCACCCTACACAGGGCAATGTCCCCAATCACGGCATTGGGATATTTTTTTAAACCAGAGGAAAGAGTGCCTCCTACGGGCCCTCCAACACCACTTCCAGCAGCATCTGGTCTCCCATCCATGGACTGACCAGGACCAACCCTGCTTAGCTTCAGAAGCAAGCCAGCAGTGGTATGCAGGGTGGTATGCTGCTAGTAAAAGATGTTAAAAGGTTATGTTAACGGTCTAACCTGGTACCTGGTGATACAGAAAACCAGAGAGAGACACAGAGACTAGCATCAGAACACTATAGCATTCACAACAACAAGAGAGAGAGAGAGAGAGAGATATAGAGAGAGAGACACAGATAGATAGAGAGAGAGAGAGAGAGACACACAGATAGAGAGAGAGACACACAGATAGATAGAGAGAGAGAGAGACACACAGATGGAGAGAGAGACACACAGATAGATAGAGAGAGACACACAGATAGAGAGAGAGAGAGAGACACACAGATAGAGAGAGAGACACACACAGATAGATAGAGAGAGACACACAGATAGAGAGAGAGAGAGAGAGAGACAGCACGAGTTAGTTACTATTAAACAGCTAGAGTTAGCTACTATTAAACAGCTAGAGAGTTAGCTACTATTAAACAGCTAGTGAGTTAGCTACTATTAAACAGCTAGCGAGTTAGCTACTATTAAACAGCTAGCGACTATTAAACAGCTAGAGAGTTAGCGACTATTAAGCAGCTAGAGATAGCTACTATTAAACAGCTAGCTACTATTAAACAGCTAGAGAGTTAGCTACTATTAAACAGCTAGAGAGTTAGCTAATATTAAACAGCTAGAGAGTTAGCTACTATTAAACAGCTAGAGAGTTAGCTACTATTAAACAGCTATCTACTATTAAACAGCTAGAGAGTTAGCTACTATTAAACAGCTAGAGTTAGCTACTATTAAACAGCTAGAGTTAGCTACTATTAAACAGCTAGAGAGTTAGCTACAATTAAACAACTAGCAAGTTAGCTAATATTAAAAAGCTAGAGAGTTAGCTACTATAAAACAGCTAAAGTTAGCTACTATTAAACAGCTAGAGAGTTAGCTACTATAAAACAGCTAGAGTTAGCTACTATTAAACAGCTAGAGAGTTAGCTACTATTAAACAGCTAGCTACTATTAAACAGCTAGAGAGTTAGCTACTATTAAACAGCTAGCTACTATTAAACAGTTAGAGAGTTAGCAACTATTAAACAGCTAGCTACTATTAAACAGCTAGAGAGTTAGCTACTATTAAACAGCTAGCGAGTTAGCTACTATTAAACAAGTGACTTGTTTAAGCTACTATTAAACAGCTAGCGAACTGTTTAATAGTAGCGAACTCGCTAGCTGTTTAATAGTAGCTAACTCGCTAGCTGTCTCTGTGAAGAACTAAACTCTGAGGTAGCCTAAGTGATAACCTCATAACATAGGTACCTTGCAAATGTTTATCCCCCTCAAACCGTGACATATAGTAAGATAGTTATTTACAGTTTCTACATTAGGTGAAGGTGAAATGGACAGACAATGAAATAGGAGCAGTGCAAGGGGGGGGCATGACAGAGTGTGATTTGTATAGACAATCCATGCTTGTTGTGTTCATACGCCCGACCTTGGCCTGTATGGAAGGTCAAATTGTGACATTTTGTTCTACAGGCCTGGTGAAAGCCCGATTTTAAGGAGGAAACAGACTATGTCAACAAATGGTTAAAAGCAACGTCCTGTCGCCTCTGACCACAGAACACTGACCATTTTCTATTCATTTTCAAGACGATTGTACGTGTTGAATCATCACTGTTTGTCGGCAACCAGCAGGTGATCTACTGTGCATGCCCGACGGTCATAAAAGATGTGTCTTGTCCTTTACACAGAGGAGAACCCTGTGACACCTAAGGCGATCGCATGCCTCCTTGACCGAAACAGTTTGGAAGAGTTTGTGTATACAGTTCCGTCGTAAAGTATTCAAACCCCTTGACTTTTTCCACATTTTGTTACGTTACAGCCTTAATCTAAATAAAACATATATTTTTTTGATTTAATACATTTTAAAATAAGGCTGTAACGTAACAAAATGTGGAAGGAGTCAAGGAGTCTGAATACTTTACGACGGAACTGTTTACTATGATGTCATGATGTTTACTATGATGTCATGATGTTTACTATGATGTCATGATGTTTACTATGATGTCATGATGTTTACTATGATGTCATGATGTTTACTATGATGTCATTTTCTGGTATTTTTTGTTTGTTTTGGACTTCGGTAAGTGTTTTTTTTTTTTTGTTGGGTCTGTTTAGACACACAACATCTTTTCTTAAGGCAAGCCCAAAGTCGATAGCCGAAGTCTACACCCTTTCGTTAGTGATTGGTTAACAGTTGGGATTATTCGATTAACTATTTGTTGTCATTCAACGATTGAGAAATACTACACCAAACATCTTAGTTAGATTTAAAATGCGCGACTAAGATATATTATTTCAGCAATTTACAAGAAAAAAAAATGAATGACAGATTTCTTGACTTGATCTATTTTGAGGAAGTGTATACTGGCTACGGTGTCTCAAAATGGACAAACAGTACTATTGCCGCTTTTTTCTCTTCTTACATAGAAGGTCTTTTAAGGGAGTATGCGCGCACACTCGTTCGGCTGACTCTCTCCTGACCTCTATCTTACCTGGGTCATGTTCATTAGAGTGAACTTTAGTTTTTGAGCATTTTTGCATTTAATGAGCATTTCCAGGTAGTCCCTACCGGTTTCAGTCAGTTTTATTCCATTTGGTGCCTAATAAACATGGTCCTGTTATTGTGTGTTCAGCATGCTGACTAGGGGAGTAGAGGCAGGAGGAAAAAGAAGATGGAGGGAGGGAAGAAGGTGAAAAAGGAGTGAGGCAAGGGCACAGAGATAGGAAAGGCTTGAGAGAGAGAGAGACAGAGAGAGAGTGAGAGAGAGAGAGAGAGAGAGAGAGAGAGAGAGAGAGATAGAGAGACAGAGAGAGAGAGAGAGAGAGAGAGGAAGAGACAGAGAGAGAGAGCGAGAGAGAGAGCGAGAGAGACAGAGAGAGAGAGCGAGAGAGACAGAGAGAGAGAGAGAGAGAGATAGAGAGAGACAGAGAGAGAGATAGAGAGAGAGAGAGAGAGAGACATAGAGAGAGATAGAGAGAGACAGAGAGAGAGACAGAGAGAGAGAGATAGATAGAGAGACAGAGAGAGAGAGAGAGAGAGAGAGAGAGAGAGATAGAGAGACAGAGAGAGAGAGAGAAAGAGAGACAGACAGAGAGAGACAGAGAGAGAGAGAGAGAGACAGAGAGACAGAGAGAGACAGAGAGAGAGAGAGAGAGACAGAGAGAGAGAGACAGAGAGACAGAGAGAGAGACAGGGACTATGTACTACTCACTCTGTGTAGAGCTACTGTGTGCTGCTCCCATATGACTGTCTCCTCCATTGCTGCGCTCTGTAACAACAAAGAGAGAAGAAAGTTATTTTCATCATCAGTTAAATTAGAGTCAGTATCCTCCAGGCTTTAGATTAATTAACTTAGGAAAATAAACTTTACAACCTCAACATCTAAGATGAGAAAATAAACTTTACAACCTCAACATCTAAGATGAGAAAATAAACTTTACAGCCTCAACATCTAAGATGAGAAAAATAAACTTTACAACCTCAACATCTAAGATGAGAAAATAAACTTTACAACCTCAACATCTAAGATGAGAAAATAGAAGAAACCTGGGGTCTATATATTCGTAAAAACGTTACAACACAACAGATTTCACAACACACTAAAACGTTACAACAGATTTCACAACACACTAAAACGTTACAAAAGATTTCACAACACACTAAAACGTTACAACAGATTTCACAACACACTAAAACGTTACAACAGATTTCACAAAACACTAAAACGTTACAACACATTCACAACACACTAAAACGTTACAACAGATTTCACAACACACTAAAACGTTACAACAGATTTCACAACACACTAAAACGTTACAACAGATTTCACAACACACTAAAACGTTACAACAGATTTCACAAAACACTAAAACGTTACAACACATTCACAACACACTAAAACGTTACAACAGATTTCACAACACACTAAAACGTTACAACAGATTTCACAAAACACTAAAACGTTACAACACATTCACAACACACTAAAACGTTACAACAAATTTCACAACACACTAAAACGTTACAACAGATTTCACAACACACTAAAACGTTAAAACAGATTTCACAAAACACTAAAACGTTACAACACATTCACAACACACTAAAACGTTACAACAGATTTCACAACACACTAAAACGTTACAACAGATTTCACAACACACTAAAACGTTACAACACATTCACAACACACTAAAACGTTACAACAGATTTCACAACACACTAAAACGTTACAACAGATTTCACAACACACTAAAACGTTACAACAGATTCACAACAGATTTCACAACACACTAAAACGTTACAACAGATTTCACAACACACTAAAACGTTACAACAGATTCACAACAGATTTCACAACACACTAAGTGGGCGGCAGTTAGCCTAGTGGTTAGAGTAAAGGGGCGGCAGATAGAGTGTTGGACTAGTAACTGAAAGGTTGCAAGATTGAATCCCTGAGCTGACAATATAAAAATCTGTTGTTCTGACCCCCTGAACAAGGCAGTTAACCCACTGTTCCCCTGAACAAGGCAGTTAACCCACTGTTCCCCTGAACAAGGCAGTTAACCCACTGTTCCCCGGTAGGCGGTCATCATAAATAAGAATGTGTTCTTAACTGACTTGCCTAGTTAAAAACAAAAAAAGTGTGTGCCCTCAGGCCCCTACTCCACTACCACATATCTACAACACAATGTGTGTGTGTGTGTGTGTGTGTGTGTGTGTGTGTGTGTGTGTGTGTGTGTGTGTGTGTGTGTGTGTGTGTGTGTGTGTGTGTGTGTGTGTCTATGTTTGTGTTGCTTCACAGTCCCCGTTGTTCCATAAGGCATATTTTTTATCTGTTTTTTTACATCTAATTGTACTGCTGACATCAGTTGCCTGATGTGGAATAGAGTTCCATGTAGTCATGGATCTATGTAGTACTGTGGAATAGAGTTCCATGTAGTCATGTCTCTATGTAGTACTGTGGAATAGAGTTCCATGTAGTCATGGCTCTATGTAGTACTGTGGAATAGAGTTCCATGTAGTCATGTCTCTATGTAGTACTGTGGAATAGAGTTCCATGTGGTCATGGCTCTATGTAGTACTGTGGAATAGAGTTCCATGTGGTCATGGCTCTATGTAGTACTGTGGAATAGAGTTCCATGTAGTCAGGTCTCTATGTAGTACTGTGGAATAGAGTTCCATGTAGTCATGGCTCTATGTAGTACTGTGGAATAGAGTTCCATGTAGTCATGTCTCTATGTAGTACTGTGGAATAGAGTTCCATGTAGTCATGGCTCTATGTAGTACTGTGGAATAGAGTTCCATGTAGTCCTGGCTCTATGTAGTACTGTGGAATAGAGTTCCATGTAGTCATGTCTCTATGCAGTACTGTGCGCCTCCCATAGTCTGTTCTGGACTTGGGGACTGTGAAGATACTGCTCGGGCATTCTCTAATAAGGAACCTGGTAAAAGCTCAGGCTGCCTATAAAGGACCTTAGTTTGTTCAGGCTGCCTAAAAAGGGGCCGTAGTTTGATCAGGCTGCCTAAAAAGGGACCGTCAGGCTGCCTATACTAGATACTGTTTCATTGTGTCAAGGAGCGGGGGAGGGGAGGGGAGGGGTGGGGGAGCGGAAGGGAGAGAGGAAAAATAAATGAGAGTTAAGAATTGAGAGGGGGGGCAGGGGAGAGGAGAGAACAGAAGGGAGAGAGTGGGAAGAAATGAGAGGGGAGAGAGTGGAGAGAAAGGAGAGAGGAGAGAAGGGAGAAAGAAGAGAGAAGAGAGAGAGGAGAGAGAAGAGAGAGAGAAGAGAGAGAGGAGAGGACAGAAGGGAAAGAGTGGGAAGAAATGAGAGGGGAGAGAGTGGAGAGAAAGGAGAGATGAGAGAAGGGAGAGAGGAGAGAGAAGAGAGAGGAGAGAGGGGAGAGAGAGGAGAGAGAGGAGAGGACAGAAGGGAGAGAGTGGGAAGGAAGAAGAGGGGAGAGAGAGAGAGTGGAGAGAGAGGAGAGAGAGAGGGGAGAGAGAGGAGAGGACAGAAGGGAGAGTGAGAAGGAAGAAGAGGGGAGAGAGGAGAGAGAGGAGAGAGGGGAGAGAGATGAGAGAGAGGAGAGAGAGATGAGAGAGAGGAGAGAGAGGAGAGAGGGGAGAGAGAGAAGAGAGAGAAGAGAGGGGAGAGAGATGAGAGAGAGAAGAGAGATTAGAGAGGGAAGAGAGACAGAGAGAGGAATCCCAGGGAGATGTGCACCACCAGAGCCAGCTGAGGTGTTGAGGAGCGATGGTTTTATTTATTTATTTGCATGGCTCCTGCAATGCAGCGAAAGAGAGATGGGATCTGCTGAGCCAAAATCCCCTAAAGCCAAGATTGTCACAACTACACCACTAGGCTACATCTCTGGTTAGCTTCTGTAGCATTCACTGTATCCCAATCAGCAGTCACAACTACACCACTAGGCTACATCTCTGGTTAGCTTCTGTAGCATTCACTGTATCCCAATCAGCAGGTCACAACTACACCACTAGGCTACATCTCTGGTTAGCTTCTGTAGCATTCACTGTATCCTAGCCAGCAGGTCACAACTACACCACTAGGCTACATCTCTGGTTAGCTTCTGTAGCATTCACTGTATCCCAATCAGCAGGTCACAACTACACCACTAGGCTACATCTCTGGTTAGCTTCTGTAGCATTTACTGTATCCTAGCCAGCAGGTCACAACTACACCACTAGGCTACATCTCTGGTTAGCTTCTGTAGCATTCCCTGTATCCTAGCCAGCAGGTCACAACTACACCACTAGGCTACATCTCTGGTTAGCTTCTGTAGCATTCACTGTATCCTAGCCAGCAGGTCACAACTACACCACTAGGCTACATCTCTGGTTAGCTTCTGTAGCATTCACTGTATCCTAGCCAGCAGGTCACAACTACACCACTAGGCTACATCTCTGGTTAGCTTCTGTAGCATTCACTGTATCCCAATCAGCAGGTCACAACTACACCACTAGGCTACATCTCTGGTTAGCTTCTGTAGCATTCACTGTATCCTAGCCAGCAGGTCACAACTACACCACTAGGCTACATCCCTGGTTAGCTTCTGTAGCATTCACTGTATCCTAGCCAGCAGGTCACAACTACACCACTAGGCTACATCTCTGGTTAGCTTCTGTAGCATTCACTGTATCCTAGCCAGCAGGTCACAACTACACCACTAGGCTACATCCCTGGTTAGCTTCTGTAGCATTTACTTTATCCTAGCAGCATTGTCACAACGAACCAGACCACTACTGTACATCTCATTCTCAGATAGCTACTCATCCTGACTGTATCCTAGCAGCAATGTCAACCCAACCAGGAAATCTCAAGGTAGCTCACACTGACAGATACTGTAACTAAGACTAAAACCACACTGACACACCGCACAATAGTCAGAATTCACTGACACTATATACATTATATATACACAACACCACACCATATTCAGCATTCAATGACACTATATACATTATATATACACAAAACCACACCATATTCAGCATTCAATGACACTATATACATTATATATACACAACACCACACCATAGTCAACATTCACTGACACTATATACACTATACACAAAACCACACCATAGCTAGCATTCACTGACACTTTATACATGATATATACACAAAAGCATGTGAACACCCCTTTAAATTAGTGGATTCGGCTATTTCAGCCACACCCGTTGCTGACAGGTGTACAAAATCGAGCACACAGCCATGCAATCTCCATAGACAAACATTGGCAGTAGAATGGTCCGTACTGAAGAGCTCTTTCAACGTGGCACCATCATAGGATGCCACCTTTCCAAGAAGTCAGTTTGTCAAATTTCTGCCCTGTTAGAGCTGCCCCGGTTCAACTGTAAGTGTTATTATTGTGAAGTGGAAATGTCTGGGAACAACAACGGCTCAGCCACAAAGTTCACAGAACGAGAACGCCGAGTGCTGAAGCACGTAAAATATGTCTGTCCTCGGTTGCAACACTCACTACCGAGTTCCAAACCGCCTCTGAAAGTAACGTCAGCGCAATAACTGTTCGTCGGGAGCTTCATGAAATGTGTTTCCGTGGCCGAGCAGCTGCACACAAGCCTAAGATCACCATGAGCAATGCCAAGTGTCGGCTGGAGTGATGTAAAGCTCACGGCCATTGGGAAAGGAAGAGGGGATACCCAGTCAGTTGTACAACTGAATGCACTCAACTGAAGTGTGTCTTCCGCATTTAACCCAACCCCTCTGAATCAGAGAGGTGTAAGCGGCAGCCTTAATTGACATCAACGTCATCCGCGCCCGGGAATAGTGGGTTTACTGCCTTGCTCAGGGGCAGAATGTCAGATTTGTACCTTGTCAGCTCTGGGATTCGATCCAGCAACCTTTCGGGTACTGGCTCCAAGCTCCTACCCGCCACATTGGACTCTGGAGCAGTGGAAACGTGTTCTCTGGAGTGATGAATAACGCTTCACCATCTGGAAGTCTGACGGACAAATCTGGGTTTGCCGGCTGCCAGGAGAACATTACCTGCCCCAATGCATAGTGGCAACTGTAAAGTTTGGTGGAGGAGGAATACTGGCTGTTTTTCATGGTTCAGTTCCCTTAGTTCCAGTGAAGAGACATCTTAACGCTACAGCATACAATGACATTCTAGATGATTCTGTGCTTCCAACTTCGTAGCAACAGTTTTGGGAAGGCCCTTTCCTGTTTCAGCATGAGGATCTCGCGTTCTGCACAGGGGCATACAGAAATGGTTTGTTGAGATTGGTGTGGAAGAACTTGACTGGCCTGTACAGAGCCCTGACCTCAACCCCATCAAACACCTTTGGGATGAATTGGAACGCTGACTGCGAGACAGGCCTAATCGCCCAACATCAGTACCCGACCTCACTAATGCTCTTGTGGCTGAAAGGAAGCAAGTCCCCCTGCAGCAATGATCCAACATCTAGTGGAAAGCCGTCCCAGAAGAGTAGAGGCTGTTATAGCAGCAATGTTCCAACATCTAGTGGAAAGTCTTCCCAGAAGAGTGGAGGCTGTTATAGCAGCAATGTTCCAACATCTAGTGGAAAGTCTTCCCAGAAGAGTGGAGGCTGTTATAGCAGCAATGTTCCAACATCTAGTGGAAAGCCTTCCCAGAAGAGTGGAGGCTGTTATAGCAGCAATGTTCCAGCATCTAGTGGAAAGCCTTCCCAGAAGAGTGGATGGAGGCTGTTATAGCAGCAATGTTCCAACATCTAGTGGAAAGCCTTCCCAGAAGAGTGGAGGCTGTTATAGCAGCAATGTTCCAACATCTAGTGGAAAGCCTTCCCAGAAGAGTGGAGGCTGTTATAGCAGCAATGTTCCAACATCTAGTGGAAAGCCTTCCCAGAAGAGTGGAGGCTGTTATAGCAGCAATGTTCCAGCATCTAGTGGAAAGCCTTCCCAGAAGAGTGGATGGAGGCTGTTATAGCAGCAATGTTCCAACATCTAGTGGAAAGCCTTCCCAGAAGAGTGGAGGCTGTTATAGCAGCAATGTTCCAACATCTAGTGGAAAGCCTTCCCAGAAGAGTGGAGGCTGTTATAGCAGGAAAGGGGGACCAACTCCATATGATTTTGGAATGAGATGTTCGACAAGCAGGTGTCCACATACTTTTGGTCATGTAGTATACCATAGCCAGCATTCACAGACGCTACAGTATACTGTATACAGTGCATTCGGGAAGTATTCATACCCCTTGAATTTTTCCAAATTTTGTTACGTTACAGCCTTATTCTAAAATTGATTAAATAAATAAAACATCCTCATTAATCTACACACAATGCCCCATAATGACATCACAATTCCCCATAATGACATCACAATGCCGCATAATGACATCACAATGCCCCATAATGACATCACAATGCCCCATAATGCAGTGCACTTCATAACGTCAAAGCGAAAACATTTTTTTTTGTTTTTTGAGAGAATGCCAAGAGAGTGAAAGCTGTCAAGGCAAAGGGTGGCTACTTTGAAGAATATATTTTCATTTGTTTAACACTTTTGTGGTTACTACATGATTCCATATGTGTTATTTCATAGTTTTGATGTCTTCACTATTATTCTACAGTGTAGTAAATAGTAAAAATAAAGAAAAACCCTGGAATGAGTCGATGTGTCCAAACTTTTGACTTATTATTATTTATTTTTTTTTACAAATACTTTGAGTCAAAGCATGTATATTTTCTACATACATCTACATTTCTCTGTTTTTAGTCGTTTAAAATTCACACTGAAAACTTTTTGCCATCCTAAAAAATATATTTAAAAATAATTTGTATATAAGTCTTACACTTAGCCGGCCCACCCAAGGCCTTTCTATGGGAAACAAAACAGGATTTCTATCAGGTTGACTGTAAGATGTGACAGGCATTCCAATGAGCTTCAGCTGCCCTGACAGACAGACCAGACCAGACCAGCTCAGTCACATCATGCCGGTGTTCAGATTTGATAACGATGCACAGCCAAGTCCAGACTGGAGGCTGAGAGGAGAGGAGAGGAGAGGAGAGGAGAGGAGAGGAGAGGAGAGGAGAGGGAGGAGCACCTGGTTGGCTAGAAATTATACAGCTTGTTTGTGCTTTTACAACGTTGTGTCCCGGCGGTGCACACACACACACACACACACACACACACACACACACACACACACACACACACACACACACACACACACACACACACACACACACACACACACACACACACACACAGACAGGCACAGACACACCTATAAATAGACCAGTATTGTGCTTGGGTTAGTTTTTAGCTGCAGTTTAGTCTGGGTGATCAAGATACCATTGCCAACACACACACACACGACACTGTCACCGCCAATCAAAACAGACCACACACACACACGCACACACACACACACACACACACACACACACACACACACACACACACACACACACACACACACACACACACACACACACACACACACACACAGAGAGGAAGTTAAAGGATTGTAATACCTCTTAACAGTGGATGAATGGGGTAAAGTCGGGGGGGAAATGAGGTAGGAGTCACTTCCTTTGAGACAGGAAGAGACTCACAGTATGTTAATACCGATATCCCATGTTACAGTCCATAGAATAACAATGGGTTTATTGCTGGTAACATAATGGCACCACTATGAGGAAGTGATTGAAGTGACCGTCATTAAAACATGCCTTGAATGTCTTTGCACATTAACGACAACTAGGCCTACATGCAGTAAAATCATGGGGCTACAGAATACAGAATCCCAGAATACAGAATTACAGAATACAGAATCACAGAATACAGAATCCCAGAATACAGAATCACAGAATACAGAATCACAGAATCCCAGAATACAGAATTACAGAATACAGAATCACAGAATACAGAATCCCAGAATACAGAATTACAGAATACAGAATCACAGAATACAGAATCCCAGAATACAGAATTACAGAATACAGAATCACAGAATACAGAATCACAGAATCATAGAATACAGAATCATAGAATACAGAATACAGAACAATCTCTATCTGCCAGCAGAACACTGATAGTTCTCTGTTCTCTGCAGGAGGGTAAACTGTCAACAACATGGGTTGCGTTCATTAGTCGCACAATGTAGCGATTTGTTGGTGGACCGTAGCGAAAACATTTTGCAACTGAAACAAAGAGTTTCTTTTGGACAAATTCAGGGTAGTTTGCTTCTGTTTGATTCCTAGTGAATACAGCTGTATCTCTCTCCCCAGTCAGCCCATCTCTTCTTACCCACAAAGCATCACTGTCTACACCCACATTTCCCAGGCAGAAATACAAAACCAGGTTTATCCATGGAGCAGAGAACACCTACGTATCTCATCCTGATACGGATGGTACTACCGCACACTGAAACAATCATCTCCGGTTCAATATCAGTCTGAAAAACTATATGGATTTTAACACAATTGATTCAGTGTCTGTTAACACAGATGGACTTCAAATCCCCGAGCTGACAAGGTACAAATCTGTCGTTCTGCACCTGAACAGGCAGTTAACCCACTGTTCCAAGGCCGTCATTGTAAATAAGAATGTGTTCTTAACTGACTTGCCTGGTTAAAAACAGGTGTTTAAAAAAGGAGGTAAAGTAGCCAGGTCACCCTGTGCAGATAGCCACATACTGACATCACATAGGCCTGTTCTAAATTCACTGTCCCTCCACTTCTCCCCATTTCTACCCCAAACCCAGGACCACCGAGGAGGTCCCTCCGCAAAGAACACTTTGTCCAAATCATGAGCGTGTGTGTAGGAGGCTAATTAAAGCATAATGAAGCAAGAGGGGGATGTAGTAAGTAAGGTGGATTAGCCTCGTGATTTATTAAAAAGCAGCATCAGTTACTTAGGAAACAGGACAGGCAGAGTGGAGAGAGAGAGAGGCACCGTCTGAATTGATTAAAAATAAAATAAAACGGTCCTCTCCTGGTCTCCTCCCCATCATCTGTTGCAGTGATGGTTGATGCCCATCAACTCATCATTAGGCTGGCTTTCACCTGGTCACTGGTATTTAGATCATGAGAAGGGCTGACTTTTTTTGGGGGGGGGGGGGGGGGGGTAATTGAGAAAGAGCCAAAGCGGACTGACTGAACCTGCCAAATATCTGCTGCCAAAACCCTCCTCCAAAAATCCCCTCCTTACGGTTCCCACGGCAACCAGGTGGCGCTGCCCTGATACAATAGAGTAGTTATCGTTCAGAGCAGAACACCTAGCCCGAGCATGTGCTATCTTATCACACAGCCAGGACTTCACACAGTCTTATCTAGCCACACAGCCAGGGCTTTACACAGCCTGCCTGTCTGCCTGCCTGTGTGTGTGTGTGTGTGAGAGTGGGAGAGAGACTTGTCTGGCCAGGCTGAATGCCAACCAGCCGTTAGCCTAGCGGAGTATAACTGTGGTTATGGGAACACTGACTAGGTCACGACATGGATCTACTGCTGGACTACAGAGGTTCAAGGCTCAACAGCAACAGACAGCAAAACCTCTTCAAGCAGCTTTTAAAAAAAATACAAATAATTAAAAGCTAACAAAAAGTTGAAAACAAAGAAGACAAGGCATGTAACAGTGAAAAGGCTTACAGTCCTTTAAAAGAGAGGGATTTTTTAAAGATATTTCTAAGATTGCTGGAAAGTGGAAAGAAACACAGAAGCCTGAAATTAAAAATGAAAAGTTCTCTGCTTCAAGCTAATCAGCGCTGTGGAAACGCTGCTGCAACGTTACTCTGAACCGTTTGGTCTGAATTTATAGCAGGAGGTTTTATACCCAGCGTTGAACCCGAAACGCTCATAAAATAGCGACTTCATTCCAGATGACAGTAAATATTCCATTGTTTCTTTTTTTTTGGACCATTTTACTCATTCAAAACAAACATTCGTACACATTGCTGTAAAAAACAACACACATACGGGGGTACATGCGGGTACATATATACAATTACGCACGCACACCCACATTGCACGCAGTCACACACTCTTCCGCTCTTTCAGATTCCTGCAGAGTGTGCAGGGCATGTTCTTCAGTACATGTAATTGTGGTGCAGCAGTGTGTCAGCAGTGTGTCTGCAGTGTGTCAGCAGTGTGTCTGCAGTGTGTCTGCAGTGTGTCTGCAGTGTGTCTGCAGTGTGTCAGCAGTGTGTCTGCAGTGTCAGCGGTGTGTCTGCAGTGTGTCTGCAGTGTCAGCAGTGTGTCAGCAGTGTGTCTGCAGTGTGTCTGCGGTGTGTCAGCGGTGTGTCTGCAGTGTGTCTGCAGTGTGTCAGCGGTGTGTCAGCAGTGGGTCTGCAGTGTGTCAGCGGTGTGTCAGCGGTGTGTCAGCGGTGTGTCAGCGGTGTGTCTGCAGTGTGTCTGCGGTGTGTCAGCGGTGTGTCAGCGGTGTGTCTGCGGTGTGTCAGCGGTGTGTCTGCGGTGTGTCTGCAGTGTGTCTGCAGTGTCAGCAGTGTGTCAGCAGTGTGTCTGCAGTGTGTCTGCAGTGTCAGCAGTGTGTCAGCAGTGTGTCTGCAGTGTGTCTGCAGTGTGTCAGCAGTGTGTCTGCAGTGTGTCAGCAGTGTGTCAGCGGTGTGTCAGCGGTGTGTCTGCGGTGTGTCTGCGGTGTGTCTGCGGTGTGTCAGCGGTGTGTCTGCGGTGTGTCAGCGGTGTGTCTGCGGTGTGTCAGCTGTGTGTCTGCAGTGTGTCAGCGGTGTGTCAGCGGTGTGTCAGCGGTGTGTCAGCGGTGTGTCTGCGGTGTGTCTGCGGTGTGTCTGCGGTGTGTATGCGGTGTGTCTGCAGTGTGTCTGCAGTGTGTCTGCAGTGTCAGCAGTGTGTCAGCAGTGTGTCTGCAGTGTGTCTGCAGTGTGTCAGCGGTGTGTCAGCAGTGGGTCTGCAGTGTGTCAGCGGTGTGTCAGCGGTGTGTCAGCGGTGTGTCAGCGGTGTGTCTGCAGTGTGTCTGCGGTGTGTCAGCGGTGTGTCTGCGGTGTGTCTGCAGTGTGTCTGCAGTGTCAGCAGTGTGTCAGCAGTGTGTCTGCAGTGTGTCTGCAGTGTCAGCAGTGTGTCAGCAGTGTGTCTGCAGTGTGTCTGCAGTGTCAGCAGTGTGTCAGCAGTGTGTCTGCAGTGTGTCTGCAGTGTGTCAGCGGTGTGTCAGCAGTGGGTCTGCAGTGTGTCAGCGGTGTGTCAGCGGTGTGTCAGCGGTGTGTCAGCGGTGTGTCTGCAGTGTGTCTGCGGTGTGTCAGCGGTGTGTCTGCGGTGTGTCTGCAGTGTGTCTGCAGTGTCAGCAGTGTGTCAGCAGTGTGTCTGCAGTGTGTCTGCAGTGTCAGCAGTGTGTCAGCAGTGTGTCTGCAGTGTGTCTGCAGTGTGTCAGCAGTGTGTCTGCAGTGTGTCAGCAGTGTGTCAGCGGTGTGTCAGCGGTGTGTCTGCGGTGTGTCTGCGGTGTGTCTGCGGTGTGTCAGCGGTGTGTCTGCAGTGTGTCAGCGGTGTGTCTGCGGTGTGTCAGCTGTGTGTCTGCAGTGTGTCAG
Organism: Oncorhynchus clarkii lewisi; assembly: GCF_045791955.1. Taxonomy (NCBI): domain Eukaryota; kingdom Metazoa; phylum Chordata; class Actinopteri; order Salmoniformes; family Salmonidae; genus Oncorhynchus; species Oncorhynchus clarkii. Next base: position 93,008,912 of record NC_092148.1, read on the forward strand.
CGGTGTGTCAGCGGTGTGTCAGCGGTGTGTCAGCGGTGTGTCTGCGGTGTGTCTGCGGTGTGTCTGCGGTGTGTATGCGGTGTGTCTGCAGTGTGTCTGCAGTGTGTCTGCAGTGTCAGCAGTGTGTCAGCAGTGTGTCTGCAGTGTGTCTGCAGTGTGTCAGCAGTGTGTCTGCAGTGTGTCTGCAGTGTCAGCAGTGTGTCAGCAGTGTGTCTGCAGTGTGTCTGCAGTGTGTCAGCAGTGTGTCTGCAGTGTGTCAGCAGTATGTCAGCGGTGTGTCAGCGGTGTGTCTGCGGTGTGTCTGCGGTGTGTCTGCGGTGTGTCAGCGGTGTGTCTGCGGTGTGTCAGCGGTGTGTCTGCGGTGTGTCAGCTGTGTGTCTGCAGTGTGTCAGCGGTGTGTCAGCGGTGTGTCAGCAGTGTGTCAGCGGTGTGTCAGCAGTGGGTCTGCAGTGTGTCAGCGGTGTGTCAGCGGTGTGTCAGCGGTGTGTCAGCGGTGTGTCTGCAGTGTGTCTGCGGTGTGTCAGCGGTGTGTCAGCGGTGTGTCTGCGGTGTGTCAGCGGTGTGTCTGCGGTGTGTCTGCAGTGTGTCTGCAGTGTCAGCAGTGTGTCAGCAGTGTGTCTGCAGTGTGTCTGCAGTGTCAGCAGTGTGTCAGCAGTGTGTCTGCAGTGTGTCTGCAGTGTGTCAGCAGTGTGTCTGCAGTGTGTCAGCAGTGTGTCAGCGGTGTGTCAGCGGTGTGTCTGCGGTGTGTCTGCGGTGTGTCTGCGGTGTGTCAGCGGTGTGTCTGCGGTGTGTCAGCGGTGTGTCTGCGGTGTGTCAGCTGTGTGTCTGCAGTGTGTCAGCGGTGTGTCAGCGGTGTGTCAGCGGTGTGTCTGCGGTGTGTCTGCGGTGTGTCTGCGGTGTGTCTGCGGTGTGTCTGCAATGTGTCTGCAGTGTGTCTGCAGTGTCAGCAGTGTGTCAGCAGTGTGTCTGCAGTGTGTCAGCAGTGTGTCTGCAGTGTGTCTGCAGTGTCAGCAGTGTGTCAGCAGTGTGTCTGCAGTGTGTCTGCAGTGTGTCAGCAGTGTGTCTGCAGTGTGTCAGCAGTGTGTCAGCGGTGTGTCAGCGGTGTGTCTGCGGTGTGTCTGCGGTGTGTCTGCGGTGTGTCAGCGGTGTGTCTGCGGTGTGTCAGCGGTGTGTCTGCGGTGTGTCAGCTGTGTGTCTGCAGTGTGTCAGCGGTGTGTCAGCGGTGTGTCAGCGGTGTGTCAGCGGTGTGTCTGCGGTGTGTCTGCGGTGTGTCTGCGGTGTGTCTGCGGTGTGTCTGCAGTGTGTCTGCAGTGTCAGCAGTGTGTCAGCAGTGTGTCTGCAGTGTGTCTGCAGTGTGTCAGCGGTGTGTCAGCAGTGTGTCTGCAGTGTGTCTGCGGTGTGTCTGCGGTGTGTCTGCAGTGTGTCTGCAGTGTGTCTGCAGTGTCAGCAGTGTGTCAGCAGTGTGTCTGCAGTGTGTCAGCAGTGTGTCTGCAGTGTCAGCAGTGTGTCAGCAGTGTGTCTGCAGTGTGTCTGCAGTGTGTCAGCAGTGTGTCTGCAGTGTGTCAGCAGTGTGTCAGCGGTGTGTCAGCGGTGTGTCTGCGGTGTGTCTGCGGTGTGTCTGCGGTGTGTCAGCGGTGTGTCTGCGGTGTGTCAGCGGTGTGTCTGCGGTGTGTCAGCTGTGTGTCTGCAGTGTGTCAGCGGTGTGTCAGCGGTGTGTCAGCGGTGTGTCAGCGGTGTGTCTGCGGTGTGTCTGCGGTGTGTCTGCGGTGTGTCTGCGGTGTGTCTGCAGTGTGTCTGCAGTGTGTCTGCAGTGTCAGCAGTGTGTCAGCAGTGTGTCTGCAGTGTGTCTGCAGTGTGTCAGCGGTGTGTCTGCGGTGTGTCTGCGGTGTGTCTGCAGTGTGTCTGCAGTGTCAGCAGTGTGTCAGCAGTGTGTCAGCAGTGTGTCTGCAGTGTGTCTGCAGTGTCAGCAGTGTGTCTGCAGTGTCAGCAGTGTGTCTGCAGTGTGTCTGCAGTGTGTCAGCAGTGTGTCAGCAGTGTGTCTGCAATGTGTCTGCAGTGTCAGCAGTGTGTCTGCAGTGTGTCTGCAGTGTGTCTGCAGTGTGTCAGCAGTGTGTCTGCAGTGTGTCTGCAGTGTGTCTGCAGTGTGTCAGCAGTGTGTCAGCAGTGTGTCAGCAGTGTGTCTGCAGTGTGTGAAGAAAAGAGAAGCGACTTGGATTCTAGAACACGAATGATTTCTCCGCCCCGGGTCATTTCTTCCTACTGTTACCATAGCAACGAGGCATGTTAAAAACGAACACAACCGCGCAGGTCATCCAGTCAGTGACCTGACATTCATTCCAAGACAATCATTTCCTGAATCAGGTAGTGTGTGGAATCTGGATCGGACCAGAAAGAACAGCATGAAAAGAGTACCGTATCCTCTAGCCTCAGTCGCCACATTGTAATGATGACACCTCCTTCTTTACTAATCAAATCAACAAGAATGGAACTTGTTCAGCAATTTATGCAGATTCATAGTTTCAATTTGTTTATTAGCCTAAAATTAGTTTTTTAATTAAACCCCAAAAAGGTGCATTGTTCTTTCTATCCCAGAGACCAATCCCCAAGAGTCAACCATGTCGGGCAGCAGGTAGCCTAGTGGTTAGAGCGTTGGACCAGTAACCAGCAGGTAGCCTGGTGGTTAGAGGGTTGGACCAGTAACCAGCAGGTAGCCTAGTGGTTAGAGCGTTGGGCCAGTAACCAGTAGGTAGCCTAGTGGTTAGAGGGTTGGACCAGTAACCAGCAGGTAGCCTAGTGGTTAGAGGGTTGGACCAGTAACCAGCAGGTAGCCTAGTGGTTAGAGGGTTGGACCAGTAACCAGCAGGTAGCCTAGTGGTTAGAGTGTTGGGCCAGTAACCAGCAGGTAGCCTCGTGGTTAGAGTGTTGGGCCAGTAACCAGCAGGTAGCCTAGTGGTCAAAGTGTTGGGCCAGTAACCAGCAGGTAGCCTAGTGGTTAGAGCGTTGGACCAGTAACCAGCAGGTAGCCTAGTGGTTAGAGCGTTGGGCCAGTAACCAGTAGGTAGCCTAGTGGTTAGAGGGTTGGACCAGTAACCAGCAGGTAGCCTAGTGGTTAGAGGGTTGGACCAGTAACCAGCAGGTAGCCTAGTGGTTAGAGGGTTGGACCAGTAACCAGCAGGTAGCCTAGTGGTTAGAGTGTTGGGCCAGTAACCAGCAGGTAGCCTCGTGGTTAGAGGGTTGGGCCAGTAACCAGCAGGTAGCCTAGTGGTTAGAGGGTTGGGCCAGTAACCAGCAGGTAGCCTCGTGGTTAGAGGGTTGGGCCAGTAACCAGCAGGTAGCCTAGTGGTTAGAGCGTTGGGCCAGTAACCAGTAGGTAGCCTAGTGGTTAGAGCGTTGGGCCAGTAACCAGTAGGTAGCCTAGTGGTCAGAGGATTGGACCAGTAACCAGCAGGTAGCCTAGTGGTTAGAGGGTTGGGCCAGTAACCAGCAGGTAGCCTAGTGGTTAGAGTGTTGGGCCAGTAACTGAAAGGTTGCTGGATCGAATATCCCGAGCTGACAAGGTAAAAATCTGTCGTTCTGAACAAGGCAGTTAACCCAATGTTCCCTGGTAGGCCGTCATTGTAAATAATAATTTGTTCTTTACTGACTTGCCTATAAAATAAATGCATTTTGCCATATTGCACTCTGAGGGTTCTGTAATCTGCAGCGTTGGTGAACACACTCAGTTTGCGGTCAGTAGTCGTGTCAGTTTCTCCTTTAATCTATGGCGTTGTGTGGTCGGTCAGTAGTCGTGTCAGTATCTCCTTTAATCTATGGCGTTGTGTGGTCAGTAGTCGTGTCTCCTTTAATCTATGGCGTTGTGTGGTCAGTAGTGGTGTCTCCTTTAATCTATGGCGTTGTGTGGTCGGTCAGTAGTCGTGTCAGTATCTCCTTTAATCTATGGCGTTGTGTGGTCAGTAGTCGTGTCTCCTTTAATCTATGGCGTTGTGTGGCACTGACTCTGTTAGGCCTGGGTGGTATCCAGCTTGTCCTTCCTTCATACCGACCTTCTGCCTTACCAGGATAATAATCACAATAACAGTACATTATACACGCCGGAGTTGCATATCACATTTAACAAACCAAACATTGAAATACCATTATAGAAGGTCAAGTAAAAACTCAAACCGGAACATGATAGTTATCCCTCCCTGTCCTAATGTAGACCAACCCAGGCCTGGAGTTATCCCTCCCTGTCCTAACGTAGACCAACCCAGGCCTGGAGTTATCCCTCCCTGTCCTAAAGTAGACCAACCCAGGCCTGGAGTTATCCCTCCCTGTCCTAACGTAGACAACCCAGGCCTGGAGTTATCCCTCCCTGTCCTAACGTAGACCAACCAGGCCTGGAGTTATCCATCTCTGTCCTAACGTAGACCAACCAGGCCTGGAGTTATCCATCTCTGTCCTAATGTAGACCAACGTCTTACAGTACGGACATTGCAATTTATTGCCAAGGCCTCATCTGCAGTCCTCATGCCTCCTTGCAGCATGCCTAAGGCACATTCACGCAGATGAGCAGGGACCCTGGGCATCTTTTTGTTGTTGTGTTTTTCAGTCAGTAGAAAGGCCTCTTTAGTGTCCTAAGATCTCATAACTGTGACCTTAATTGCCTACAGTCTGTATGCTGTTAGTGTCTTAACGACCGTTCCACAGGTGCATGTAAATTCATTGTTTATGGTCCATGGAACAAAAATGGGAAACAGTGTTTAAACCCTTTACAATGAAGATCTGTGAAGATCATTTATAAATTATCTTTGAAAGACAGGGTCCTGAAAAAAGGATGTTCCTTTTTTTGCTGAGTACAAATATACAAATATTAAAATGTATATATATTTTTTTAAAGAAATAGTTTCAACGGTAATGAAAAACCATCCTGTGGCTATTTCCAAATCCTGTGTAATACTGTCTTGTATGGTCTACCAGCCAAGCCTAGCCTGTGTAATACTGTCCTGTATGGTCCTGTATGGTATACCAGCCAAGCCTAGCCTGTGTAATACTGTCCTGTATGGTCCTGTATGGTCTACCAGCCAAGCCTAGCCTGTGTAATACTGTCCTGTATGGTATACCAGCCAAGCCTAGCCTGTGTAATACTGTCCTGTATGGTCCTGTATGGTATACCAGCCAAGCCTAGCCTGTGTAATACTGTCCTGTATGGTATACCAGCCAAGCCTAGCCTGTGTAATACTGTCCTGTATGGTCCTGTATGGTCTACCAGCCAAGCCTAGCCTGTGTAATACTGTCCTGTATGGTATACCAGCCAAGCCTAGCCTGTGTAATACTGTCCTGTATGGTCCTGTATGGTATACCAGCCAAGCCTAGCCTGTGTAATACTGTCCTGTATGGTCTTGTATGGTCTACCAGCCAAGCCTAGCCTGGGGAATACTGTCCTGTATGGTATACCAGCCAAGCCTAGCCTGTGTAATACTGTCCTGTATGGTCCTGTATGGTATACCAGCCAAGCCTAGCCTGTGGAATACTGTCCTGTATGGTATACCAGCCAAGCCTAGCCTGGGGAATACTGTCCTGTATGGTATACCAGCCAAGCCTAGCCTGGGGAATACTGTCCTGTATGGTATACCAGCCAAGCCTAGCCTGGGGAATACTGTCCTGTATGGTCTACCAGCCAAGCCTAGCCTGTGTGTTCGCTGGCTTTGTGAACAGCCCCTAAGTCTAACAGACTGTGCCAGCAGAAGGAAGCTCCACTCTGCAGGTTTGGAGCCAGAGCCTGGCAAGGCTGGCTGCCAAGGTAGGGCACTCTGGACAGAGGGAGACTGACCAGGGCTACCTTCTTGCCCTTTGTGCTGTTGTCTGTGCCCAATAATGTTTGTACCGTGTTTTGTGTTGCTACCATCTTGTGTTGCTACCATGCTGTGTTGTCATGTGTTGCTGCCATGCTGTCGTTTCTGTCTTTAGGTCTCTCTTTATGTCGTGTTGTGTTGTCTCTCTTGTTGTGATGTGTGTTTTGTCCTAGATGTTTATTTTATTTTTAATTCCAGCCCCCGTCCCCGCAGCAGGCCTTTTGCCTTCTGGTAGGCCGTCATTGTAAATAAGAATTTGTTCTTAACTGACTTGCCTAAATAAATAAAAGTTCAATTAAAAAATGGTTGCATCCCTAATGCACTACTTTAGACCAGAGCCCTATAGAACCCTATTCCCTATATAGTGCACTACTTTAGACCAGAGCCCTATAGAACCCTATTCCCTATATAGTGCACTACTTTAGACCAGAGCCCTATAGAACCCTATTCCCTATATATAGTGCACTACTTTAGACCAGAGCCCTATAGAACCCTATTCCCTATATAGTGCACTACTTTAGACCAGAGCCCTATAGAACCCTATTCCCTATATAGTGCACTACTTTAGACCAGAGCCCTATAGAACCCTATTCCCTATATAGTACACTACTTTAGACCAGAGCCCTATAGAACCCTATTCCCTATATAGTGCACTACTTTAGACCAGAGCCCTATAGAACCCTATTCCCTATATAGTACACTACTTTAGACCAGAGCCCTATAGAACCCTATTCCCTATATAGTGCACTACTTTAGACCAGAGCCCTATAGAACCCTATTCCCTATATAGTGCACTACTTTAGACCAGAGTCCTACAGAACCCTGCTCTGGTCAAAAGTAGTGCACTAGAAGGGAAATATGGTGCCATTTGGCAGGCTGACCATGTCGGTTGGGTCCTGATTTCCAATAGAATTACAGGAACAGGCAAAGCCCTTCAGCTCACAGCAAATAGACTGGTACGGCTACACACTACTGCTGCCAGTCAACCCATATAAAGGAACATGGACATTGAATGGGACTGTCTGTTCTAGTAATTCTGTTTCTATGATTAGAACCCATGCAGCTTGGAAGATGAGAGTTGTGCAGCCCTCTGCAACACAGATGGAGCTAACAGCTGGCAATAAGATGGACGAAGCCAAAAATCAACCGTATCTATCTATCTAGCAATAAGCATTAAACACACACATACACACATACACACACCACACACACACACACACACACACACACACACACACACACACACACATACACACACACACACACACACACACACACACACACACACACACACACACACACACACCACACACACACACACCACACACACACACACACACACACACACACACACACACACACACACACACACACCGCAAAACAAGTCCTGTAGAATAACATATGGCGGATTATAATAGTGAAGACATCAACACTATGGAATAACACATATGGAATCACGTAGTAACCAAAAAAGTGTTAAACAAATCCATATATAATTTATATTTTATATTCTTCAAAGTAGCCACTCTTTGGCTTAAATGACAACTTTGCACACTCTTGGTATTCTCTCAACCAGCTTTGTGAGGTAGTCACCTGGAATTAATTTTAATTAACAGGTATTTTGTGGAATTTTATCCCTTCTGACAAGGTAGGGGGGGGGGGTAGCAGAAGATAGCCCTATTTGGTAAGACCATTGCAGCCCAAATAAATGCTTCACAGAGTTCGAGTAACAGACATCTCAACATCAACTGTTCAGAAGAGACTGCGTGAATCATGCCTTCATGGTCGAATTGCTGCAAAGAAACCACTACCAAAGGACACCAATAATAAGAAGAGACTTGCTTGGGCCAAGAAACACAAGCAATGGACATTAGACTTGTGGAAATCCGTCCTTTGGTCTGATGAGTCCAAATTTGAGATTTTTGGTTCCAACAGCCGTGTCTTTGTGAGACGCAGAATAGGTGAATGGATGATCTCTGCATGTGTGGTTCCCACCGTGAAGCATGGAGGTGGTGGTGTGATGGTGCTTTGCTGGTGACACTGTCAGT